>NC_036839.1:27737552-27916678 GCF_002910315.2 Salvelinus sp. IW2-2015
ACCAGCTCCTGATCAGTACCTTTRATYTTGATAAACTTGGCCATGAATGTCTTCTTGGACTTGTTTTCAACACAGCGATGAACAACGCCAAAYGTTCCGGCACGTGCCAGCTCTTCAGAWATTGTGTACTGGGCAGCCACCATCTTGATCTTTGATGAATGTGGAGCCTCTTCTTTGGTGACTTCTCTAGCTTCATCAACTTCTTCATCATAGTTTCTGATAACGGATTTATCTTCTATTGTTGTAACAGGCTCAGTTGGTTCAGAATGATCGCTCAGACCAAACTGGTTCTCCGCAATGACACGGAACTGGTACTTTGTCTTGCCAAACAGAGCGATCATKGTGTATTTAGGCTCGTTGGTTTKRCCWGCRCGGATCCACCTGTCACCTGATGTGGGGCACTTCTGRATAATGTAGTTRATGATAGGGCTTCCRCCATCTTTTTCWGGAGGACTCCAGGTTAGAGTGATGGAATCTCTAGTGATTTCACTGACTTTAATGCCCTTAGGAGGATCTGGTACATCTGCCACGGCAACTTCAATGGTCTGTTTGTCAACTCCGAATCTGTTCTTGGCAGTGATTACATAGTAACCTGTATCCTTCTTCTGAACTCCTTTAGGAAAGACGAGTGAAGTAAATGATCTTGTGACAATCACTTGAGTGTGGGCAGATGATCCCATGATCTCTGGTCCCTTCTGCCATTGGATTTGAGGGTCGGGTTTGCCACTGATTGGAATCTTAATGGTAACCATTTCACCCTTGACAGCATGGACTGCCCCCATGCCTTGCAGTTCTAGAGGTAGGTGGATCTTGGCAGGAACTGGAGTAGACAGAAGATAAAGAATATAAATTATTTGAGTAGATAAATTCTTAACAAATGCAAATAAAATGCAAACTGACCTACATTTGTTCTGAAATGTAAGGGATTTCAAACTTTTTAAAATAAAAATATGTATGTTTAACACAACATTTCCTCTTTTCAACAGCCTATCAATTTTCTTTTACCTTCAACAGTCAGATTCACTGTTGTAGAGATAGATCCTCCTTGGTTTGTTGCCCTGACTTGATAGACAGCTGTGTCACTGTCCTCAGCATCAGCAATAATAAGTTGGTAATAGCCTCCCTTGAATTCTTGCAATTTGATTTTGATTCCATCTGAAACAATTTCTTTGCCATTCTTGTACCATTTCACGGCAGGGATGGGATGTCCAACAATTTTGGTGACAAATGTAGCATTGGATTTAAACTTCACAATCATGTCTGGTCTCATTTCTTCTCTGAAGACAGGAGGTTTCATTGTGAGACCTGATTTGGGAATGATGGCCTCTGACACTTCACTCCAATCACTCTCACCACCCATGTTTTCACATTTCACACGGAACTCATACTCAAAGCCCTCAAGAAGGCCTTTTACAGAGAAATGTGTCTCGTGGATTTCATTGGATGTACAAGCAATCCATTTGTTCTGTTTCTTCTCTCGTTTATCCAGGAAATAGTTCTTTATCTTTGCACCTCCATCGTCTTTTGGTGGTTTCCAGAACACTAGACAAGAATCCTTGGTCACTTCTGTGACAACAGGCTGCATGGGAATTCCAGGTTTTTCTGAGGAACAAACAATGAGATCGATCTTATAGAAGTGCATTATTCTCCTAATCGTTACAGTAAACATGATCTATTTGCTATATTTATCACTGTCAGCAAGAAAACTTACCGAATGGGCTCTTGATAATGAGAACACTTGGAACCTCAAGTGCCTCACTGACTCCATATTGGTTCTGAGCAGAAACACGGAAGTAGTATCCAGCACTTTCAATCAGATTTGGAATCCTGCAAGTGTTTCCTGAGACTGAYGATGACACCAGATGCCACTGCTCGCCTTCCTTTGCTTCTCGTTTCTCCACAATGTARTTGGTGATCATTGATCCACCGTCATCCTTCGGTGGTTTCCAGCTGATGATCACTGCGCTCTTCAAMACAGCATCAACAACAATAGGTCCCTCGGGTTTGGTAGGTTTATCTGAAAAAAAATGGTAAAAATCAACATTTAGATAACAAATTCTCTGTTGGTCATGCAAAAAATTGGTTATGTTTATAAAATAAGCAATTATATTATTTCAATAATAGTAAAAAAATTATTGTTACCTTGAATTTCAACCTTGAGTGTGGTTTCAACAGTTCCAAATTTGTAGATGTGTATAAGAGACAGTAATAGTTGTGGGAAAAAAACTGTTACCTTGAATTTCAACCTTGAGTGTGGTTTCAACAGTTCCAAATTTGTTGGTCAATTGCACCTTGTATCTTCCAGCGTTTGTCTTGCGCTGTACATTCCTTACAACCAGATGAGTGTAACTCTCAGTGTTTTCAATTATCACGTTTTCAGACGCGTTGAGCGGCTTCTTTGCATAGAACCACATGATTTGAGGAATTGGACGGCCAATGTAGACAACATGGAGACGAAGACTTGTTCCACACCCTGCAGTGTATTTCTCCTTCAATGGGAATCCAGGGTGGAAAGCAGGTGCAGCCTGCAAGCGCATCTTGCCGCTGGACTCTGTTTCACCGGCTTCATTGACAGCTCTGCAAGTGTACATGCCCTCATCTTCCTGTTCATCTGTGGCCACTGTCAGTGAATGGTTGCGACCATCAGAACTCATCTTGTACTTGCGGCTCTGGATCAGCTCTTTGCCATATCTGTACCATCTGATTTCAGGAAGGGGACGTCCAATAATCTGGCATGTCAGAGTTCCTGATTCACCAAGTTTTGCAATGACATCTGCCATGTCTTCCTTGAGACTAGGAGCCTCTCCCACTGTTGAAATATAATCAGAGAATTAACATTATTTCAAGTGAAAAGCAATGATGCATTGCACTGATGTATATAATGTAAGGTTCTTACAGTATCTTATGATAATTGACAATGAAAATATTACACCAACGTACAGCTCAGTTTAGTCTTGATGCCCATGGCGGTCCTGCGAGGTCTACTCATTCCGGTTTCATTTTCTGCAAGGATTCTGAACTCGTACTCTGTAGCCTCCATCAGACCACCCATGGTGAACTGTCTGTCCTTGGAACGCTCCTTGTTGCATTTCTTCCAGGCACTTTCTCCTGCCTGTCTAAACTCAATCCAGTAACCCAGGATCTCTTTGCCACCATCACATTCTGGCCGCAGCCAGTGAATAGTGATAAAGTCTTTGGCAACGGAGATGATATCAATCTCACCTGGTTGACCGGGTTTGTCTATCCAAAGAGAGAGTTAACAATGAAATTGCAATCATTCATCTTTTAAAGTACTGTATTATTTATATTATTTCTATATATTATTAAATGTATAATATAAAGACCTATTATATACTTACCAAATGGATCTTTGCATATAACATTTTCAGATACTGGTCCAGGTTCACTCTGACCAATGTCGTTTTGTGCCACGACACGGAACAGGTATTCAGCATCAGGGATGAGTCCAGTGAGACTGTACATTGTAGTGGTGATGTGTGTCTTGTTGTGACGCACCCACTTCTCTGTGGACACCTCTCTCCTCTCAACGTAATATCCTGAAATGCGGGCGCCACCATCATCCTTTGGTCTGCCCCAAGATAGAGCAACAGTGCTCTTTGTGACATCCATAACTTCTGGTGGGTTGATTGGAGGTTCTGGAGGAGCTGTTGTATACAAAAAATAATTGCATACTTGTAAATAGAAGAAGTGAGGAATGATAACTAACATAATAACACATTTCACATTTGCAGAAAAATAATTATGAATATAAAAAAATACTTACACAGGGGTGTCTTTGGAGTGACACATTCATCTGATTTGAGAGATCTGCTCACACCAAATTGGTTTTCAGCAGTGATCTTGAAGTGGTATTCAACATTCTCCTTCAGCCCCTTGACCACCAGAGCTGTGTCCACCACTCTTGAGTCTACAGTGTACCATGCTACCTTTGATACCTCACGCCTTTCAACGATGTAACCCAGGATATCAGAGCCACCGTCTTGAGAGGGAGGTCTCCAGCTGACTCTTACGGAGCGAGCCTGGATATCATCAAACTCAAGAGGACCTTCCGGTGCGTCTGGACGTCCAATCACTTTAACATTGATGTAGACAGCCTTCCTGCCACATTTGTTCTCCAGCACCAGGTCATATGTTCCGGTGTCGTCTCTGTGGGCTTCTTTGATCACAAGTTCAGTGATATCCTCATTGGTGGCGATCATAGCTCGGTGAGAGACATCTCGGCCTTCCTTTGTCCACTTGCAGATAGGGACTGGTTTACCCTTGATTGGCACAGACAGCCTGATGACTCCTCCTTGTCTGACCACATAGCCTTCCTCGTATTTGGGGTCCAGTTCATAATCAGGATAGTCTGAAATGAATCATACAGACATCGTTAGGTTAGTTCACATTTGACGCAAGTTTCAAAAGCAAAATACAAAATACAGCTCTTCATGGCACTCTAAACATATATTTAATCTCTCACCAAGCATTTCTATAACCTTGACGATTCCTGGGATCTCAACTGGCTCTCCGGGTCCACCAGCGTTGCAGGCCATCACACGGAACTTGTACTCAGCTCCCTGAGGCATGTGTGTCAGAGTGTATTCACAGATTTTTATGGGTGTCGTGTTGCACATGGTCCATTCCACCTGGTCCACCTTCTGCATCTCAATCAGGTAACCAGTGACGACGGACCCACCCTCTTCCTCAGGAGGACTCCAAGCCAGAGACACAGAAGTTCTGGTGGTGTCTGTAACCATGGGGAACTGTGGTGTGCTAGGAGGCTCTGTTTAGATAAAGACAACAAATAGAATAGTTGTGGTTATGCATTCATCTTTGAAAATGGGTGCTAAGTTCCAGGGGAATTGACCCATAGATCATTGAGTTGAATTACACATTGGAAAATAGTAAAAAATAATATTTACTTAATTTACTGCCTATTCCAATGTTGGGCATGACAAACAAGGTAGAGGATTACAGATACATACCAATGGGATCCATGGCGATAGCTGGTTTAGATGCCATACTGGGTTTGCTCGAGCCTCTTGAGTTCAGGGCGATCACGCGGAACTCATACTCATTGCCTTCGCACAGACCAGATGATCTGTATCTGGTCATGGTGACTGGGTTCTTAACGATGCTCATCCACCTTTCAGATCTGACCTCTTTGCGCTCAATTATGTATCCAGACACCTGGGACCCTCCATCTTCTTCTGGTGACTGCCATGTGATGGTCATTCCTTCATGAGTCACATCCAGTACATCAGGTCTGTTTGGTGCACTGGGTACGGCTGTGGAGAGATTAGAGATTTCACATTAGATCAGTTACGCCCACCATCATCTCGTTCCTTTAACTTCATCAAAACTGGGCCTCCCGAGTGGCGTAACGGTCTAAGGCACTGCATCGCAGTGCTAGAGGCGTCACTACAGACCCGGGTTCAATCCCAGGCTGTGTCACATGGAGACCCATTTGCACTGCCATGAGGCAGTGCAAAATTGTCCGGGTTAGGGGAGGGTTTGGCCGGCTGTGTGATTGCTATGGGTTTGTAGTGACTGCTATGCCACTCGTGCTCTAGTGACTCCTTGTGGTGGGCCGGGCACATGCATGCTGATTTCGTTCGCCAGTTGTACGATGTTTCCTCTGACACATTGGTGCGGCTGGCTACCTGGTTAAGCAAGCAATGTGTTAAGAAGCAGTGTGGCTTGGCAGGGTCGTGTTTCGGAAGATGCATGGCTCTCGAACTTCGCCTCTCCCGAGTCCGTACGGGAGTTGCAGAGATGGGACAAGACTGTAACTACCAATTGGATATCACGAAAAAGGGGTAAAAATAAAAACTTCATCAAAACTAAGTCCACAAATTTGGGCACTTTTCTCACTGTTTTGGTGTTTAAATCATAGTGTCAAAAGGTGGAATTTTATGTGTTTTATGATTTATGATGACTTACTCTTGAGACTCTTGCATTCAACAACTTCAGACTGCAAGAATCCTCCAATGCCGAAGCGGTTGGTTGCAGCCACACGGAACACGTACTCAGTTCCCTCAGACAATCTGGTGAACTTGAATGTGGGTCTTGTGACAGATTCGGACACTGGTAGCCATCCGGGGCGGTGAGCGTCACGCTGCTCAACAACATAGCCACTGACGTTGGCACCGCCATCCTTCTCTGGTGGCTCCCAGCTGACCGTTACCGATGTGGCATCAACAGCATCAACTGTGATTGGTCCAATAGGTATTCCAGGTTTATCTAGATAGAAATAAGCAGACAGTTAGTACTTCGAATTTTCCAATACATGACACAGTAACAAAAACATAAGACCGCACAAACACAAGTATGGAAGCTTACCAAGAACACACACTTACCAAGAATGATAACTTTGAGTATCTCTGTTGCAGTTCCAATGGAATTCTTCACTTGAAGAGTGTAGCTACCAGTGTCATCAATGGTTGTCTCACGCACAGTTAGTTTGGTGTATTTTCCATTAGACTCAATCTTAACGCGGTCAAGACTATCCTTCATCTTAGCACCATTGAAGGACCAGCTGCAAACTGGAGCAGGTTGGGCTTTTATAGGAATATTGATGTTGATTGGTTTGCCGGCTGGCACATGGACAATCTTCTGTGGAATGCCGGTCAGATCAATATAGGGCGCCACTGTAAAAGGAAAGATGGTTTTTGAAAATTAGAACATCTCGAAGATGTATCAAACCTTTCATATTTTAAATAGATTAACTGCCATGTGTATCAGATAAGATTCAGAATATAACATACGTAGTTGTTCCTGAATGACCACAGATCCTGTAATCTCCCTAGGCTCGCTGACTCCTCTGCTGTTTGTAGCTCTGATTCTGAAGAGATAAGTCTCCTTCTCAGTCAGACCAGTGACGGAATGCTGGGACATGGACTGTTTAACGGTGGCCACTGCACTCCATCTGTCTGATCCAACGATGTTAGCTTCAATGACGTAGCCCGTCAGTCTGCTTCCACCATCGTGAAGAGGTCTTTCCCAGTTCAGGATTGCTGAGGTCTTGCCGATATCCACAATGTGCAGATCCTGAGGAAGGCTGGGAACTTCACAGACCAACACTGATTCAGGGATTTCACATGGTTCTCCTACACCGTATATGTTCTCTGGTAACACTCTGAAGAAGTAATGTACTGATTCCTCCAGGCCAGTGATTCTGAACAAGGTCTTCCTGCATTCTGTTGTAACTGTCTTGTAGGATTTCATTGAAGCTTCACGTTTCTCAATGATGTAGTTGTTCACAGGGGCTCCACCATCAATACTTGGTACATCCCATGTGATAACAACAGACTCCTTTGTGTAGTCTTTGACTCTAACTGAACCGGGTGGTCCAGGAGTGTCTGGAAAATACAAAGGATTAACTGATTGTTCACAGCACAGAGATCATATAATTCACTTTTCTTTAAATAATGATATGGTTTACAGATAGTTCTTAATCATTTAACCATCTTAAGTATAACAACGTAACCGCATAACATACCATAAACTTTGACGAGAATGGTTGCTGACTTCTTGCCAGATGGATTTTCAGCCTCAATGGTGTATTTGCCAGAATCGTAACGATGGACCTTCTCAACGATCAGCTGAGTGTAACTGTCAGTTGTATCAATGAACCCACGGCTCTGCAGGTCAATGCCAGGTTTCCTCCAGGTCAATACTGGTGCAGGTCTTCCAGTCACATTGACAAACAGCCTCAGAGTGTTACCAGCTCTCAGACACACAGTCTTCTTCAGATCATCAGGAAGATCAAGATCAGGGATTGCTGTTGGGACCAAAATGACAGCATGTTAACAACATATGTATAAAAACTGTAAAAGTGTAAAAGAGTGGCTGGGATTCAATTTAGACATTGGTATAAACGGCAGTTGTACCAAGTTACCATTTACATTACTAATGCTGCCATTGGGAAGCATTGACAGTAAAAGCATAAAAACAAACTTACAAAGTTTCTCAACAGGCTCAATTTCCACACTTGGTTCGCTGAATTCCCCAGTGCCATTACTATTGACTCCTGCGACGCGGAAGCTGTACTTCTTGTTGCTTTGAAGTCCAGCGGCAACAAACAAATTGGTCTTCAGAGTCTTCTGAGTGGCCCTGTACCACTGCTCGGTTCCTTCCTCAAGCACCTCCACCACGTAGCCAACAACATCAGCACCACCATCATACATTGGTCTGGTCCATTGCAAGCTAATGCTATGCTTGGTGGAATCTATCACACGTGGAATTGAAGGAGGGGCTGGAGTGTCTGGAATCGGTAAAGACAAAATACAGTTTGGGTTATTCAACAGCAGTAGTTTTTCAGTGTTTCAAAAGTCAACCATAAGTCAACTTTTAGAAACAAAAACGGTAAGATTATAAAGATGGACCTCATCTGTATAACAAAGGGGTATGGTTACTAAGACAATGACTGTTTGATCACTTACATGTTGGCTCTCTACAGTAGGCATACTGAGAGGCTTCACTGGGCTGGCTGTTTCCAGCTGTGTTCACGGCTGTAACACGGAACTGGTAATCACTGCCTTCCAGCAGACCAGAGATCTTCAGGCGGATATCGTAGATGGTAAAGGTCTTATTGACCCTGGTCCATCTGGAGCTGCTCTTTTCACGTTTGTCCACCAGGTAATTCTTGATCTCACTTCCACCATCACTCTCAGGTTTCATCCATTCAAGGATGACGTGCTCTTTTCCTACAGCCGTGACTTCTGGTGCTCCAGGTTGTGATGGGATAGCTGCAATGATATAGGAAAATAAATCATGTTTAATAAGTGTTTGCTTTAGAATCAGACTAAAATTGTTTTGAATCTACTAAAATGAGATGGCCACTGGATGCACACTTACTGTATGCATTTCTGGCGATGACAGGCTCGGACTCCAAGGGCACACCAGGTCCGAACTTGTTGACTCCTCTGGCACGGAAGACGTACTCGTTGTTCTTAATCAGTTTGGAGCTGACACAAGACAGAGTCTTGCACTCAGTCTCCATGATTACCCAGTTGAGTCTGCTGGTCTCACGCCTATCAACAATGTAATGAGTAACCAGATCTCCACCATCCTCCAGAGGGATCTTCCAAGACACAGTGCACTTCTCCTCTGTCACCCTGGTGATTGTGATCTTGTCCTCAGGAGGCCCTGGTGTATCTGGAAATACAGAGTGAAACATACAAATGTGTTATTATGGTAATAGTCAGTGTAAGAAAACATTTTGTTGAACTCCAATTTGTTTCCATGTTCATACCGAGTACTTTAACATTGACAGCCACTGTCTTGGTTCCACTGGCGTTCTTCGCGGTCAGAACATATCTTCCAGTGTCATTTCTGTTGCAGGACTTAATGATGGCCATGGCTCTTGAACTGGTGTATGTCAGGGAGTATTTCTCTCCCAGCTCCAGGACCTTGTCACCCTTGGCCCACCATACTATGGGTTCGGGTTTACCACCAACTACACCATCAAGGACCAGGTCTGACCCAGCCCGGATAGTGACGTGCTCTCCAACAAGAGAGCTGTCAAGTTCAGCCTTGGGAGGAGCTATAGACAAAAATAAAATATAAATCATAAAAAAGAAATGTGGTGAAATGTAAGTTTATCTACGAGTAAACGTAACAGTCACTTAACAGTATCTAACAGTAACTTACTGTATTCATCCTTGCAGGTGATCGGTCCTGTTGTTTCAGATGGTGCACTGTGAACTCCGGCTCCATTTCTGGCAATGACACGGAATTCAAAGATTTCTCCTTCACCCAGTCCTCTGACTGTGAAGTGAGTCTCCGTGATGGTGGTGTAGTTACACTTCAACCAGTGGGCATCATCCCACTCATCATCACTCCATGGCTTGCGCTCCACGACGTATCCGACAATCTTGCTGCCACCATCATTGAATGGTATACCCCATGCAATAGTTGCTGAGGACCTTGTGACATCAGTCACCTCTGGTTTACCAGGAGGATCTACATGGAAACAGAATAAGAATGTACAATCAGCAGAAAGGTCAAATGTCAACATGGATCAAAGAGACTCAAAATATTTCGAAAAATGTCCTTTTGAATGTTGCACTTACCGACTGGGTTCAAAGCCACTACTGGTCTTGAGGCCTCACTGGCTTTGCTGAGACCAGAAATATTCATAGCATAAACTCTGAACTGGTACTCCAGGCCCTCAATGAGACTGGAGACTTTGAATTGGGTATCCAGGCATGGGAGCTTGTTCTCCCTGACCCAAAGAATGGTGTTTCTCTCCTTCTTCTCTATCCAGTATCCAGTCACCTTGCTGCCGCCATCAGCATATGGCAGATCCCACTTGATCCCAATAGCAGTAGCAGATACTGTCACCACATCTGGGCGAGTTGGTGGACTTGGTGGAACTGATATTGAGAATAAGATAAAAACAATTCATCATTAGTATATTTTTCAAACTATTACAGCAAATGTAAATTTATTTAACACATGTAGGTACATAGAACTTACCGAATGGATGCTCAATGACAACAGCTGAGGATTCGATGGACTTGCTCACCCCATACTTGCTCTCAGCAGAGACACGGAAGGTGTACTCCATGTATTTGGTCAGATGGCTAACTTTGATCGTGGTGCGTTTACAACTTGAGTTCACCACTTGCCAGGATGTAGATCCAGATTCACGTTTCTCAATGATGTAGTTGTCTATATCCGTTCCACCGTCATCCTCTGGTGCTGTCCAAGCCAATGAACAGCCTTCTGATGACACTGCAGATATTTCAATGGGTCCTACTGGTGGAGTGGGTCTTCCAACAACGTTGACAGTAACAGCAAATGTCTTTGCTCCGGCGGCATTGTCCAGAGTGAGGTAGTATTTTCCACTGTCTGCTCTCTTGCTGTCTTTTACCACCAGGGTGGTCTTTTCTGTGGTAGTCTTGATGATCAATCTATCAGTCTCTTTTAGCTTCATCTCCTCCAGTTTCCAGGTGGCCTTTGGAGCTGGTCTACCACTGATGGGGATATCAATGGTGAATGCATCGTGAGTCTTGCATGTGATGAGCTGGTTGGTTATGCCACTGAGATCTGCTGTGGGCTCAATCTTAGGCTCCTTGATGACAACGGATGCTAAGGCATCTCTTGGGACACTGATACCAGCCTCATTGATAGCCTTGACACGGAAGTCATATTCTGTGTTCTCAATCAAGCCCTCAATGACTAACTTCAGGAGTTTGGTTTGACCGCCAACAACCCAGCGATCAGAGCCCTTTGCTTTGGCTTCAGCAATGTAACCTGTGATGCGGCTGCCACCGTCGTGTTCAGGTTTCAGCCAGGCCAAGATAGCAGTGGAATTAGTAGTGTCAATGACGTCAAGACTCTTGGGTGGAGCAGGCACCTCAGTTGCAGTAATTGGTTCAGTCATCTCACAGGGTTCTCCCCTGCCATACATATTTTCAGCGATGACTCTGAACAGGTAAGGCACACCTATGCCTAGGTTGGTCATTCTGATCATTTGACGTGAGGACTTTTCGCTGACTGACTTCCAGCTGAGACGACTAGCCTCACGCTTTTCTACGATGTAGTGCTGAATGCGGGCTCCGCCGTCGTTGGCTGGAGCGTCCCACAGCATTGTCAGAGCTCCTCTGGTCACATCCTTGAAGCTGATAGCTCCTGGAGGTCCAGGTGTATCAAGCACCTTCACGGTAAATGTGATAGATTTGCGGCCACCGTTGTTCTCAAGAGATAAGGTATATTTTCCAGAGTCATATCTGGTACAGCTCTCAATGGTCAAGGTACTGTATGTGTCAGTTGTGTTGACGTCTGTCATAACACCAAGTTCTCCACTTGCCTTGGTCCATGTAGCCAGCGGAGCTGGTTTACCACAGAAGGCAATATGAAGAGTGACAGTGGCACCGTTCTTCACAACGTGTGTCTGTTTGAAGTCTGCATCAAGGGTGATTTCTGGTGACGTCAGTCTATCAACAGCTTGCACTGGATTAGGAATTGCACATGCTTCTCCTTTTCCAGACCCATTCACTGCACGCACACGGAACCTATATTCCTCACCAGCCATTAAACCTTTAGCGGTGTATGTGGTGTTGATGCAAGTTGTTCTATTGACTTGGTGCCATTCATTAAGGCTTGCCTTGCACATCTCAATGACGTAGCCAATGATCTCCATACCACCGTCAAACACAGGCTTGATCCATTCCAGGGTGACAGAYGACTTTGTGGAGTCGGTGACCTTCACCAGWGAAGGAGCACTTGGWGCRCTTGTWGGCTCYCTGCACTTGAAGAGTCTTGATGTGCTGCTTGCTGGTCCGATTCCGGCACCRTTTTCAGCCATGACACGGAATTCATAYTCATTACCTTCGKTCAGGTGTGTCACTCTGTGTCTGAGCTCAGTGATTGGCCTCTTGGATGAAACCTTCACCCATTGCAARCTCTTCTTCTCACGTCTCTCCAGGATGTAGTGCTTTATCTCATTTCCACCATCTGATCTGGGTCTTGTCCAGCCTATTGTGATGGTGTCTCCAGTCACATTTGTGGCGTCTGGTGTTCCTGGGGCTTCTGGAACGGCTGTGAAACAAAACAWYWKTTKKTTKTRKTWRWWMAWMATAATTGAAGTTAATAACAAATAAKTMTAYRTGTCAGTSATCWCTTTAGAYSTTGTTGKTTGATGGRACTTACTGAATTGCATCTGTGCAATGAATGRATCMGAGTCRAGAGGACGTCCAACTCCGAACTTRTTGACAGCAGAGATACGGAACTGGTACTCGTTKCCCTTGATCAGCTTGGTGGCGTTGAATGAACAAGCTTCACACTTGCTTGTCAYCATTGCCCAGGAGATCCTAGATGTTTCTCTCTTCTCCACCGTATAATAGAGGATTGCAGCACATCCATCGTTCTCTGGGGGGTTCCACCAGACAGTTGCCTTTTCTGCAGTGATACCAGTGAAACGCACTGGTCCCTCAGGTGGTCCAGAGGTATCTAAAGAAAGCATACATTGTTAATGGTAAGCATGAATCCACCCACTTGTTGTTAAATCATCTGCATCACAATTTGAGAGAAAATAAATGATGTAACTCTATTTATCTATAAACCAACCTGAGACTCTGATGTTGACACTCTCTGTCTTTGTTCCAGAGCTGTTCTTGGCTTCCACCATGTACACTCCGCGATGGTCGCGATCAGCATCTCTGATGAACAGGTGGCTGGAGCCGATGTTAGTGGTAATATCAATCAACATCATCTTGTCAATCTCTTTACCGTCCTTGTACCATATGACCTGAGGCACTGGTCGACCCGTGATACTACAGTTTAGTTTGATGTTTTCACCAGCCTTGTACACAAGCGCAGTGTCGGCTCTGAACTCAATGTCGGGAGAAACTAAACAGAGAGAGACACAAAAACATGACATTAATGATAAATGTAATCACATAGAGACAAACTTAGATAGCCAGACAAAATAAACAGGTTGTATAACGTACAGTATAATGTATATTTAATATAATGTATAATTACCACTTTCATCTTTGGTCATGACATAGCCCGATGACTGTGAGGGTGGACTGACTGTACCGACAGCATTTCTGGCAATCACTCTGAATTCATAGCGATCACCAGCAGAAAGTCCGGTGATGGTGAATTGCAAATCATTTATGTCGGTGAAGTTGCATCTCAACCATTTGCCTCTACCTTGACGTCTCTCCACACTGTATGCCACAATCTTAAATCCTCCATCTTTCTTGGGTATATCCCATTTGAGAGTGACAGTATCTCTTGTGACATCAATGACGTTAGGCGTACCAGGTGGATCTAGGGGGGAAAGGAAAGGTCAGGTTGCTGAAGTAGTGTATGTTCACAAAGTATGTATGTTCATGATAGCAGACTGTTCATTGAGGAAAAAACGACAAGGTAACACTTTATTGTAGTCCCCGTTATGTATGCATTCATAAAGCCGTTATAACAGCTACACAAGACATTATAACATCTGTCATAGACAGTCATAAATATTTTGTACTCACCAACTGGGGAGATTGCGAGGGCATGTTTGCTCTGTTCACTGACGGGACTCAGGCCAGCATTATTCTCTGCATAGACTCTGAAGGAATACTCCAGTCCTTCAATCAGCTGAATGATTCTGAAGTCACGGGCAGATATTATGCTGGAATTGACCTTGGTCCACAGAAGGCTGTTTCTGTCCTTCTTTTCAACATGGTAGCCAGTGATTGGTGAGCCGCCATCAAAGCTGGGTGCTTCCCATTGAATAGTCATGCCGTCACTGGTAACGTTGTATGTGACTGGTTTTCCTGGTGCACCTGGTGGCATGTACTGGTGTTGGGCGATCACGTCTGGTGAATTCAAAGGATCGCTCACTCCATATTTGTTCTCTGCACGCACTCTAAACTGGTACTCTGTGCCCTTGACCAGGTTGGGTATCTTGAACGTTGTCCTCACCACACTGGAGCAAACCATCTTCCAGTTAGCCTGGGCCATCTCTCGTTTCTCCACACTGTAGCAAGTGATGTCTCCACCTCCATTGTCCTGTGGTTCATCCCAAGATATAATGATGCCCTGTGCTTTGACCTCATCAAATCGGACCGGTCCAACTGGCACAGAGGGGGGTCCGAGAGTGATCACATTGATGTCAAAGAAGTTCTTGATAAGCTTGTTGTTCAGAACCAATGTGTATAGGCCTGCATTCTCTTTCTTTGCRCTTCTGACTGTTATAGACACTCTGTTGTCTGTTTCACGGAAGCGAATCTGTTCACTTTCTTTCAAAGGAATGTTTTCCTTCATCCATCCAACAGATGGCTTTGGTTTACCCTTAAATGGCATCTCAATATGGATGTTTTGACCGACACGAACAAAGAGTTCGCCATTTGGATAATCTATCATGTTGGCCTCAGGTGGAATAATGAACTCCTTTACTGTTATGGGCCCAATCTGAGAGAAGTCACTGTTGCCATTCTCATTCTTAGAAAACACTCTAAAGTTCACAACAGAATTTTCCTTCTGGTTTGTAACTTCACATGTGCAACGCTTGCATGTTGTAGCAACAGTCCAGGTTTCTTCTTCTTTAGTTTTCGTCTCAATGACATAGTCTGAAATGTGGCTACCTCCATCATGGTCAGGCTTGGTCCAGTGAAGAGTCACTGATGTCTTAGTAGCGTCTGTCATGACCAGCTCTTTGACTGGTCCGGGGGTCTCAGTGGCCCTGACTGGCTCTGCAGTCTCACATGTATCACCAGTACCATGCTCATTCTCAGCAGACACTCTRAAGAAGTAKGCGATTTCATCYGACAGACCGTCRATCTTGTATGATGTGTTGGGGCAYTCTGATGACACGACTGTATACGCTCTGTTGTTAGCGTCTTTCTTCTCCACAATGTAGTTGGTGATTGGRGAACCACCRTCGATYAGAGGAGCWTCCCAGCTCAGGGTCAACTTGCCTCTGGTGACATTCTTGATGATCAGTTTYTGGCAARTGGATGGGGTGTCAAGAACCTTGACAGACACAGTGATGAACTTGGACTCKCCAACACCRTTCTCAATCTCCAGGTAGTATTTGCCGCAGTCGTCGCGGGTGACCTTTGGAATGACAAGAACTGTTGTACGTTCTGTGCTGGTGATAGTGTATCTTGCATCRCTGGCCATGTTCTTGTCATGTCTTCTCCATGTGCAGTTTGGTGCAGGTCTGCCCTTCAGAGGAATAAACACCTCAATATCCCTTCCTGCCTTGGCAGTGTATTGAGTTGTCATGGGAACATCCAAATTGAGATCGGCTTCCTCTGTTAGACGGATAGGGAAAGATAGAAAAATAGGTAAGAGATTTGATACTAGTGCAATAAGTACAATGTTAACATATTAATAGAATGTTGTGAATATTTGAATACGAACCAAGAATATCCTTGGATTGAACAGGCTGGTACATCTCGATTGGTTGACTGGGTCCCAGACAGTTGACTGCAGCGACACGGAAGAAGTAATAGGTTCCTGGTTTCAGGTGATTCACAACATACTCTGTTGTCCTCACTTCTCCATTGTGGCTGATGACAGCCCATTCCCTTTCTTCAGAGTTCATCTGCTCAACAATGTAGCTGGTAATCTCGCTGCCACCATCATACACTGGCGCCACCCAGCCCAGGGTGATGGATGTTTTGGTGGAGTCGACTACTCTGAGTTTGGTTGGTTCACCTGGTAGGTCTAGAATTATGAAAAAATTGTCAAATGTAAGAGAAATTAAATGAACAAGTAGTAGAGAAAACATGAAACTTTCTATGTTCTGACTTTAAGTTGCTCAGGATAAGAGCAATAACAAAAATGCATATGTAAGTATTGCAATGAGGAGAATCACTTACCAACTGCGTCAGCAGCTTTGAAGAGGTCAGACTCTTTGGAGTACGGACCAGTTCCAGCCTTGTTAACGGCACATACACGATACTGATAGTCCTTTCCAGTGAGCAGGTTGCTGACTTTCTGTCTTGTATCACGAATGGTGTCTTTGATAACCTTGAACCAACGCAAGCTTGTCTTCTCTCGTTTTTCCAGGTAATATCCATCTATGTCACTTCCGCCATCAATTCCAGGTCTTTCCCATACCACCGTCATTGAAGAGTGTGTGATCATGGTTACTTGAGGCTTGGAAGGTTGACTTGGAGGAACTGCAAAAGAATATAAGCATGTTGGGACCATAATACAATATGTTCAGGTAGCTGGACAGATGTTGTTTGTTTTATCCTTACCAAATGCATTCTTTGCCTCTACGGGTTCAGATTCCAGTGGGTCTCCAACTCCATATTTGTTAACACCCCGGACACGGAAGATGTACTCATTGCCTTTGATCAGTCTTGGGACATTCACGATACATTCCGCCCAATTCTCAGAGATAATGGACCATTGAATTCTGCTGGCCTCCCGTTTCTCCACAATGTAGTGGGTAACCATTGCACCACCCTCATCCTCAGGAGGACCCCACATGATGGTGATACTGTTAGCAGTGACCTTCTTGAGCTGAATCTCGCCAGGTGGTGGTCCAGGTTTATCTAATAATGACAGAACATTAGACATTTATTTTCTCACTTTGCTCAATCGCACATTACTTGTTTTGGTTATTTGCTAATTAGACATACTTTGTATTGAATAATTTTCCATATGGTTTTCAATACCACCTCTGGAATGCACTCACAGACCACCTGAAGCCAACAGACTCTTGGCTCCTTTAATAATAAAGTGTCAGTTTCCCTGTCTAGATGTGTGCTGTTTTTATTTATTTTAATGCATTCACTGCACATTATAAATTCAATGTAGTATTATTAAATATAGGTACCAAAATAAAAAGGATAAGGAGCAATACACACCAAGAATTTGTACTCTGACGTAGGCATATGCTGAGCCCAAAGAGTTCTTCAGTCTCATCTCATATGTTCCGGAGTTGAGACGTGTGGTATCTCTGATGATAAGAGTGGAACTATCAGCAGCGTTGTTCTGTACCAGCTGAGCCTGGGCCCTGGGGTCAAGTTCCTTTCCGTCCTTGTACCACTCAATTGTAGGAGCTGGTTTGGCAATGATTCCAAATCTAAGCTCGACAGTGGTTCCAGCTTTGTGTTTCACAACCTCGCGATATTCATCAGGAATTTCAATCTCAGGGGCACCTATGAGATAACACATAAGATGCATTACATTAACTAATAGTTCAATGAAATGTTAAATTCCTACTTTTATCATATTTGGAACATAACCCACCATATGTATCCACGCAAGTTGCAGGGCCTGCAATGATGGATGGATTGCTAACTGATCCAACTGCATTCTTTGCCATGACTCTGAATTCATAGGTCTCATCCTGAGTAAGTCCTGTCACAGTATAATGTGTTTCGGAAACGTTGGTCAAGTTGGCCTTCGTCCATCTGTCTTTCTCGCCCTCTTTCTTCTCAATCAGGTATCCTGTGATCTTGCTACCGCCATCATAATTGGGCTTCTGCCATGCGATGCTGATGGAAGTCTTCGTGATGTCAGTGATCCTGACATTGGTTGGAGCCTCTGCAAAAAATAGATGTGGAGGTTCAGATACAGTAGATGATTTGTAAAGTTTAGAGGACACACAGTAGTATTCAATCACGAAAATGACAGTAACCAAGTCGACTTACCGCAAGCATCAATTGCAAGTACTGCGTCTGAGATCTTGCTGAGTGGACTGCATCCAGCTGCATTTTCTGCAACGATCCTGAACTCATAGATGAGGCCGGCAGCAATGTTTGGCACCTTGTAGTGTGTGGCACGGATAACAGTCTTGTTAACCTTCWGCCAACAGATGCTGTTTCTATCCTTTATCTCGAGGTGGTATCCAAAAACATGGCTTCCTCCGTTGGAGGCTGGCTCCTTCCAGGCTACAGTGATGCTCTCTCTGGTTACAGATGTAACCGTAGGAGCTGATGGAGCTACAGGGACAGCTAAAATGAAAGAAAATAACATTTAGTATATATATATTTTATTTTATTTTACATATGCACATCTATATATGAAGTACAAACATAAAATATTCAATAATAGAGTAGTATAAATCTCACTGTAGGGCAGATCCACTCTGACGGTTGGAGAGTCGATGTGCTCACTGATGCCGTAGCGATTCTCAGCCCTGATTCTGAACTGGTACTCTAGTCCTGTTGTAAGCTTCATGATTTTCATGGTGCATCTTGCGACAGCCGAGGAGACCTCAGTCCAGTTGGCGTTGGTTGTTTCACGTTTGAGGATTATGTAATTTGAAATGACGCTTCCACCGTCATAACGAGGAGGAGACCACTTCAGACTCACACTGTCCTCTGTCACATCAGTCATTTCAATAGGACCAACTGGGGCGCTTGGTCTATCCAGCACCACAATGTTAACGAAAGACTTGGTGGTTCCACTTGTGTTGGAGGCACAGATGTCATACCTTCCTGAATCAATAGCAATGCTCTCACGGAGAGTAATGATGAGGTATTCAGGGGTTACTTCAGAGTTGAATCTTGTAGTTGACTTCAGTGCAACATCGTCCTTTGAAAGAGAAACCTTTGGCATAGGTCTACCAGTAAGTGGGATCTCACATTTCAGGTTTGATCCTGCTCTGACGTAGACTGTATTGTGAGGGAACTTCTTCATGTTGATCTCAGGAGGGTCTGTTGAAAGAATATGGAGAATTATTAAGACAAAGGAATAATTATTAGATATCAAATCAAAATGCAATACTGTAAGAAAATGTAAGTTTTTTAACCAGCTTTACACACATAATATAGTACTACCTTGGATTATGCTCAGCAATTCTCTACCCTTATTCATTTGTGATTTTTTATTTAACTAGCAAGTCATTGAAGAACAAATTCTTCTTTACAATGACGGCCTAGGAACAGTGGGTTAACTGCCTTGTTCAGGGGCAGAACAGCAGATGTTTACCTTGTCAGCTTGGGGATTCGATCTAGCAACCTTTCAGTTACTGGCCCATGCTCTAACCACTAGGCTACCTGCCGCCCCAAATATAATATATAAATGTAGGACTGGGGAAAAACTTACCATGCTGGTCTTTAACTGTTACAGGCAGAATCATGTCTTTAGCGTCACTGAATCCAGCATGGTTTTCAGCACGAACTCTGAAGAAGTATTCAGCATTTTGCGTCAGGCCATAGACCACCAAGTGGGTGAACTTGGTGACACCAACTTTCACCCATTTATCCTGACCCTTCTCAAGAGCATCGATTTGGTAACTGGTGATTCTGCTACCTCCGTCTTGCTCGGGCTTGCCCCATGCAAGTGAAACACTTTCCTTGGTGATATCGGTGACTCCAAGTGATGCTGGTGGGCTGGGTTTTTCTGAAATCAAGAAGAAACATGGACATTTTTATAACATCATATAATAAAAAACATCTTAAACTTAAATGTTTTTTTCTATTTTCAATTCTAGTATACCTGTAATCTTTGCTCCATCTTTGGTCTCAGCTGATACACCAACTCCATATTCATTTTCACCCGTGACTCTAAAGTAGTATACTCCTCCCTCCACCAGGTCTGTTACTTTGTAGGTCAGACGATGGCAGGTATCTGTGAGTCTGGTCCATCCCTTTTTGCTTGCCTCACGAATATCAACAAGGTAGTTCTTTACAGCAGCGCCACCTTCATTATCTGGGGTATCCCATGTAACTGTTGCAGAGCTCTTTGTAACATCCTTGAACCCAACATGAGATGGTGGACCAGGAGAGTCCAGAACCCTTACATTTAATGTACATGCAACTTTTCCAGCTATGTTTTGGAGAGTCACAGTATATTTTCCAGAGTCATCTCTTGTTGCTTGTTCCACTGTGATAGATGTGAAGGTATCAGTGGTATCAATACTGGCCCTCACTCTCAGGTCAACAGCAGCCTTGGTCCACATAACATTAGGAACGGGCTTTCCCCTGAATGGCACAGTTAGGGTGAATGAACTACCGTCCTTTACAATGAGTGTCTTTCGCATCTCATTGCTGATATCAAATACTGGTTCCTCTTCTCTCTCCTTTGCCACCTGTGGATCCGTAGGGGGGCTTGGCTCACTGAGACCAATCTTGTTGATTGATTTGACAACAAATATATATTCTGCTCCAGAAGTTAATCCAACGACGGTGAATTCAGTGTTCTTTGTGTTTGAAACACCGACACACCAGTCATCATCGTATTCATCTGTTCTCCTATATTCAACACAGTATCCTGTCACAGGAGCACCACCATCAAACAACGGCTTGTTCCATGAAAGAGAAACAGTTGTCTTGGAGGAGTCAATAACTTTAGGTTTAGATGGTGGAGATGGCAGGAATTGGGGATCCTCCGCCTTTGTTAGTTCGGTAGGTATACTTGGGAGGCTCAAGCCTGCAGCGTTTTCTGCATAGACTCTGTACTCATATTCAGCTCCCTCACGGAGATTGGATGCCTTGACCCTGAGGTCATACACAGGCTTTTTGTTCACTCGTACCCAGCGCAATCCAATTTTCTCTCGTTTCTCAATAACATAGCCATAAATGCTGCTTCCTCCATCGGATTCTGGTCTTTCCCAGCAGATTGTCATTGCATCACTTGTGATACTCGTGATTTGAACATCTGTTGGTGCTGCAGGGACAGTGTATGCATTCTTGGCTCTGGTGGGCTCACTCTCCAGGGCTTCACCGTCTCCATATTTGTTCACTCCCCTTACTCTGAAGATGTATTCATTTCCTTTAAGCAGTTTGGTGACTTTGCATGTTGTAGCTTTCATATCGCCATATACTAAAGTCCAGGCGAGACGGCTGGTTTCACGTTTCTCAACAATGTAGTGCATGATTTCTGCACCACCATTTTCTTGAGGTGGTCCCCAGGTCAAAGTGCACTTCTCTGCTGTCAGACCAGTGACCACCAATGGTCCAGAGGATGGTCCAGGGCGGTCAAGGACCTTACAGTTTACAGCCAAGGACCTTGTGCCAGCAACGTTCTGTAGAGTTACAATGTACTGTCCAGTGTCTCTCCTGATAGTGTCTCTGACTATTAATGTGGTGGTGCTGTGTGTTGAAGTAATCTCCACTCTTGCCTTGGCATCAATTTCTTTACCATCCTTTGTCCATGCAATGACTGGACGTGGGCGCCCAGAAATATCTGCATCRATTCTCAAAATATCTCCAGCTTTGACAACTACTAATTGYCTAAACCTGTCTTCCAACTCAATGCGAGGTGAATCCACCTCATCCTTGACTGTGATGGCACCTGTGCYCAGTGATGGCTCACTGAGTAATCCAGCTGCATTCTTTGCAATAACAYGGAAGTCATATTGTACGTCCTCYGTAAGGCCTGTAATGTCAAAGTATGTGTCCWGRAGAYTGGCRAAATTGCAYTTCAGCCAACGSCCATCTGRAAGCTCCCTGCGTTCAACAATGTAGCCAGTCASCTTGGCTCCACCGTCATKCTCTGGCGCCTGCCAAGTAATGGAAACTGAAGTTCTTGTGATGTCAATGACCTCAAGGTTAACAGGTGGATCACAAGGATCTCTTGCAGCTACAGGYTCAGAKGCTTTGGTGCAAGGTCCAATTCCAGCAAYATTCTGAGCATAAACACGGAACTCATACAGCAAGCCTTCYTCAATSCCAATCACTTTGWATTCTGTTTCAGCAATGAKACCTCTGTTGATCTTTGTCCAGAGAATACTGCTATGGTCTTTCATTTCCAGGTGATAACCRATGAYTGGACTTCCRCCGTCACTGGCTGGTTTACCCCATGCAACCAAWATGCCAGACTTTGTAGCAYGGGCAACATGGAGGGAAGTGGGAAKGCCAGGTGTCTCRAAGGGGTACTGTGCAACAATTGGMGCGGAGTCCACRGCATGGCTCTTGCCRTAGCGRTTTTCAGCTGCAATACGGAACTGATATTCAGTGCCTTGTGTCAAGCGGGGAACTTTAATTGATGTTCTGGCAACTGTGGCTGAAACAATMTGCCATGTTGTAGTGGTRGTATCTCTCTTCTCCACRACATAGTTGTTGATTTGACATCCTCCATCRTAGAGTGGGGCRTCCCAAGACAGTGAAATATTGTCAGCACTYACTTCATCTACYTTGATTGCACYTGGTGKGCCAGGTTTATCCAARATGATAACAGCTATKGTKGCTGATTTCTTGCCAACKGYRTTGGTTAAAKTGATCTCATACTTCCCRAAGTCCTCCCTGGTTGCRTCTTTGATWRTAATTTTCGATGAATTYWTWGCTGYYAGAACATTCACCCTGGTTGTCTGCTTCAATACAGCTCCATCTTTTTTCCATGCMACCTCAGGTTCAGGTCTGCCTCTGAAYGGAACATCAATCTTYAGATCRTCTCCTGCCTTGACACTGTATGTGTTGAACATCAGATCGATGATAGGTTCGATTGTAATGTCCTTTACTACGACAGGRTCTGCCAGTGGCTTAGGTTCACTCTTGCCTTTGTCATTGACAGCAGTAATCCTAAATGMATATTCCTCTCCAGTTGTGAGTCCACCAATAGTTGCTTCCAATGCTTTRATCTCAGTGCATACAGTCCATTTCTCATCRCMCWTGGTTTKCATTTCTACTGTRTAGCTTGTGATTTTRCTACCACCATCATGATCAGGCTTTTCCCATGCGAGACTCACACTGTCGCGAGTAACATCTACAACYGTAACTTTGCCWGGAGGCAAGGGGGCTTGGGATACCTTGATTGGTTCTGTTGTTTCTGCTGGCAAACCCACACCAAGCTCATTGACAGCTTTGACGCGGAAATAGTAAATTCCRCCCTCTKTAAGKTCATCAATCTTCATGGAATTTCTTACACAGTTATTTGAAACACTTGTAAATGCCAGTCTTGTAKTATCTCTCTTTTCCACAATGTAATGKGTGACCTTAGCTCCACCRTCAATCATAGGAGGCTCCCAGGATAGTGATACAGAATCTCTCTTAATRTCCTTGACTTCAAAGTTCTCAGGGGCACTTGGTGAGTCCAACACYCTGACATTAATGAATGCYGATTTTTGACCRCTAAGGTTCTCRAGAGTCAACACATACTTGCCAGTGTCAAATCTRTTGACATTGTCGATGACAAGCATTGTGTAGGAGCTTGTGACCTCAATTTGKGYACGCTCAGTAAGAGGGCCRTCCATCTTGGACCACTTTACTTCAGGTTCAGGTYTTCCTTTGATTGTSACAAACAAACGCAGTGTTGCACTTGCYCGTACTTGGACCATTTTCCTAAGGTCTGAATCWAGTTCAATCTCAGGGGCCTCAAKTCTTTCAGATGCAACWACAGACCCTGGAACATCARCATGCTCACCAACTCCTTCAATGTTAATTGCACAGATGCGGAAATAGTATTCWGCATTTTCCCTCAGTTTTTTCACWGTRAAGTGTGTTGCTTGKACACCAGTTGRYGGTGTACAKGTTATCCATTCWTCAYCYCCTTCTTCTCTCATCTCAACAACATATCCTTTGATGGCTGCTCCACCRTCATAGATGGGYCTTGYCCATGAGAGKGAYACAGTTGTGCTTGAGTGGTCTGTCACCTTAGGGTTGTTAGGAGGACCAGGTGRATATGTGGCATCACAGGCTTTKATGTATTCTGTTGGTGCACTTGGCACTCCCACACCAGCAGCATTTTCAGCAGAYACTCTGAACTCAWAGGAATGTCCCTCGGTGAGTCCGGTRCAYCTGAACCTGATGTCATTAAGTCTTTTCTTGTTRCATTTKGTCCATCTAATKCCCTCTTTATCTCKTTTCTCCAGGACATAGCCATCAATRTCTGAGCCACCATTATCTKCTGGACGTTCCCATGTAAGGACCATTGAGTCCCTTGTAATAGCACTTGCTTCAGGTGTTGAGGGAGCGCTGGGTGYCACRAAAGGATTACGTGCAATAACTGGGTCTGATTCAAGAGGTTCACCAATGCCAAACTTATTYACTGCYGTAACTCTGAAGATGTACTCATTGCCAGGCAAGAGTTTAGTCACTTTGTAGCTGAYAGCTTGGATTCTGGGTTCRACTACAGTCCATGACARTCTGCTGGTTTCCCTCTTTTCAATKATATAATGAGAACAGCTGGCACCGCCATCATGYAATGGATGACTCCAGTGAAGATAGGCTTTCTCTGCAGTCACGCCAGTTATCTTCATTGGACCTTCRGGTGGACCAGGTCTATCAAGAACTTTCACRTTGACGGGAATAGATTTTGTTCCACCAACGTTGCTAAGACTCAGGACAAAGTGTCCACCATCTACTCTKATACATTCCTTGACTGTTAGAATAGTRCGTTGAATGGTGGTTTTRATCTCCATTCTTGGGGTAGTTTGGTCGATTTCTTTTCCATCTTTCAACCATGTGATTTCAGGGAGTGGTTTTCCCAAAATATCAGCATCAATAACAAATGTTTCACCAGCAYGGATGACAATACAGTCCTTGAAYTTGGGATCCATTGAWGCTGTTGGTGCTTCAATTTCATCTTTAGCAGTAATTGCTCCAGTGCTTTCAGAKGGAKYACTGAAAATACCAGAWGCATTCYTTGCAATTACTCTAAAYTCATACTCACACTCTTCAGTCAGACCTGAGATTGTRAATTGAGTCTCAATTACRTTTGTGAAGCTAGCCTTCATCCAACGGCCWTCAGGMAGCTTCTTCCTTTCAACAACATAGCCTGTGATCAGGCTACCACCATCATAMTGRGGCYTTKTCCAYGACAGTGTAACGTGGTTCCTGGTAATATCAATAGCCTCAGGGGTACCAGGTGGATCACATGGGTCTCTGGCAACACAAACATCAGAAATCTTGCTCGGTGGACTCATGCCAGCAATGTTCTCAGCAAAGACCTTGAATTCATACTCAATGCCCTCTTCAAGTTCATTTGTTTTGAATCGACAGTCAGGAATGAGCAGTTTGTTCAACTTMGTCCAGAGAATGCTGTTCTTCTCTTTGCGTTCGAGGTGGTAACCAAGGAYTGGACTRCCTCCATYACTGGTTGGTACTTTCCATTCAACAAYCATGTKGTCCTTWGTYACTRATGACACAAATGGAGTACCAGGTGCAARAGGTTCACTGAAAGGATAYTGCACAACAACAGCTGCTGAGTCCAATGACGGACTCTTTCCATATCTGTTTTCTGCAAACACCCTAAACTGGTATTCAGTACCGGTTTTCAGCTTGGTAACTTTGATAGTTGTTCTTGCAAYGGTTGCAGACACACASTGCCATGCTACGGTTGTTGTGTCACGCTTTTCCACAATGTAATTGTTTATTTGACAWCCTCCTGTGTACGCAGGTGRTTCCCATGCRAGGTTKACATAATTGGAACTCACTTCCTCAATCTTTATAGGCCCTGTGACTGGGCCAGGTTTATCRAGGATGATCACTCCGATTTCTGCAACTTTTTCTCCTAYACTGTTGGTAGCTGTGATTTTRTACTTGCCAGAATCCRCTCTRGTTGCCTCTTTTATAGCAAGGATTGTTGATGATGCTGTTCTTGAAACATTCAACCTRGTTGTYTCTTTAATTGCCTGTCCATCYTTTGYCCATACCACTTTTGGTGCTGGGCGTCCTCTCACTGGTATTTCYATCTTCAGATCTTCACCATGTTGGACACTAAAGGTGTTGAATGCCATTACRAAACTAGGTTCAATAGTYASATCTTTAGCTRTGACAGGSRCAGCTAATACCCTTGTGTCACTCTTTCCTTTGTCRTTAAAGGCTGAAACTCTGAACTGGTATTCTTGACCTGCGGTTAGGCCTTCTACAGTTCCCTCACATGTYTTTGTGGTTGTGGATAGGATCCATTCYTCTRATCCTGCAGGCAGCATTTCTATGYAGTATCCCATTATYCTACTTCCACCGTCATGGTCTGGTTTTTCCCATGCCATYGARGCGGTTGTCTTAGTCACYTCAGTCAAYGTGAYCTTTCCTACAGGCAGAGGGACTTCTGATGTCTTCACKGGCTCWGCWGTTTCTGCTGYCAGGCCTACACCATATTCATTCTCAGCCATAACTCTGAAGTAATAAATWACCCCCTCAWTGAGATCTCCCACATGGAAACTGTTCCTTGTACACTTGTTTGAAATGTTGGAATAAGCTTTCCTGGTGGATTCACGCTTCTCAACAAAGTAATGCTTGACCCTCGCRCCTCCGTCAATGAGTGGGGGCTCCCAAACAAGRTTGACAGAGTTTTTCTTAATATCTTTCACTGTGAAGTTTACGGGTGCTCCTGGTGTATCAAGTACTTTGACRGAAACAAATGCRGACTTGGAACCACTGCTGTTTTCCAGGGTCAGAGTGTACTTTCCAGCATCATTTCTGTCACAGATRTCTACTGACAGTTGAGTAAAATYGGCRCCTTTCTCAATTTGAACTTTGTTRGTSAAWTCACCCTCATCCTTGGACCAGCTTATTTCTGGAGTAGGACGTCCTTTGAATGGAATATTGATCCTCATGGATCCTCCAGCACGCACAACGATTCCTTTCCTTAGCTCTGAATTCAGCTCAATCTCTGGGGCGAACATTGCATCCACTGGTTTTACAGTTCCTAAAATCTCAGCAGGTTCACCAACACCCAATTTATTGATGGCACATACYTGCACCTTATATTCTTGATGCTCRRTAAGTTTGGTGATTTTGAAGGTAGTKGCATTCACTCCYGTTGGTGGAGTGCAYAGRGTCCATTCMTCCTCATCRGCTTTGCAGATCTCCACAGCATATCCCTGGATATYGACWCCACCRTCGTAAATGGGTCTRCTCCATGCGAGTGTAATGGAGTTCTTGGWAGTATCAACCACATGTGCATTAGTGGGWGKGCCAGGYTCAAAGGTTGGATCACAGGCTTTGGTGTAAGGAGTTGGTTCAGTTGGTTGGCCGACTCCTGCAGCATTCTCAGCAGATAATCTGAATTCATATTCATGATCCTCTGTCAGGCCTGTCACTCTRAAGCGAAGGTCTGTGACTCTGCGTTTGTTGCATTTTGTCCATCTGATTCCAGCTCTATCTCTCTTCTCAACAATGTAACCAGCAATGTCACTTCCACCATCAACCTCTGGGCGAGTCCAGCACACAGTCATGGAATCCCTTGCRATATTGGCTATTTCCAATTCTTGAGGTGGTCCAGGAGTAACAAATTGATTTCTCATTAWAACTGGGGCTGATTCAAGAGGTTCACCAGTACCAAATTTGTTGACAGCCATAACACGGAARATGTACTCATTTCCCWTCAGAAGCTTTGTGACTTTGAACATTGTAGCTCCACAATCRCTAGCAACCACAGTCCATGCAAGACGGCTAGTYTCTCTCTTYTGAATGACGTAGTGGGAAATRCTGCTKCCACCRTCAGCTCTTGGAGGAAGCCAGGACAGTGAACATTTCTCRCATGTGACATTRCTRACMGTGAGGGGTCCCTGAGAGGGCCCAGGTCTGTCCAGTACTCTCACATTGAACGTTACAGTTTTAKCTCCAGCAACATTAGTTAGAAGCAAMGTATATTGTCCTCCATCCACTCTGATAGCATCTTTGACAACAAGCTTTGCTTGGAAATCTGARTTCATAATCTCAGCCCTTGCTGARTTCTCCACTAATRCWTCACTCTTGAACCATTGARCTGTKGGAATTGGCTTTCCTTGTACAGCGGCCTCAAGTGTAAATGTTTCCCCAGCATTGATGATAACAACCTGRCTGTACACTGASTCAACTTCACATTTTGGWRGATCAACTTCATCCTTTGCTGTGATGGATCCKGTGCTCTKAGAGGGCTTGCTGATAGAYCCAGCGGCATTCCTWGCTATGACTCTGAAGTCATATTTGCARTCYTCAGTTAGACCMAGAACTGTGAATAYRGTTTCRATGACATTTGTGAAACTTGCCTTCATCCAYCTTCCCTCTGGGAGATYGCGTTTCTCCACCACATAGCCTGTGATCAGACTGCCACCRTCATMCTGTGGTCTTGTCCACTTCAGTTTCACRGAGTGCCTGGTTACAATGATAGCCTCTGGGGTGCCAGGAGGATCACATGGGTCACGYGCCACATATCCCTCAGAGAGTTTGCTGCAYGCRCCAATGCCAACRATATTCTCAGCAGACACTYTAAAYTCATATTCAATACCTTCCTCCAAAGGAGTAGATTTAAATCTACAGTCTTGGATGAGGGATTTATTGAYCTTTGTCCAAAGGATACTGTTCTTTTCCTTTCTCTCAATGTGATAGCCRAAAATRGCACTGCCTCCATCTGAAATKGGTTTGTGCCATTCCACAACCATGTAATCCTTAGTRTATGAAGATACRTAAGGTGTTCCTGGTGGTCCTGGCTCCTTGAAGGGATACTGGGCAAGGACAGGTTCAGAATCAATAGCATAACTTTTGCCATATCTGTTTTCAGCAMAGATCCTAAATTGGTATTCTGCACCTGTTTTTAGATTTGYCACTTTCAGGGTATTTCTYGCCACAGTGGCAGAGACTACWACCCAGTTRGTTGTGGTTGTATCTCTTTTCTGGACAAYGTAATTTGAAATTGGGCAGCCACCAGTGTATGMRGGTGGTTCCCAGGTAAGTGTGATACTTTCAGCACTGATGTCATCCATCTTGATTGGGCCTGTTGGTGGGCCAGGTTTATCYAGTGTGATTACTTCAATGGTGGCATCTTTGGAGCCAWGSATATTGGTAATATTAATACTATACAATCCMCCATCGTCTTTTGTTGCTTCTTTGATGGTTAGATGTGTATTGCGTGCACTGTCGACAACATTAACTCTTGTGGTYTGTTTCAGGGCAGCACCATCCTTTGTCCATGTAATGACTGGTTTAGGATGTCCAGCAATKGGAACTTCAATCTTCAGATCATAGCCRACCTGTACRCTGTACTGTGTYAATTTAGGTCTTATGTCAGGTTCAATGACAAGGTCCTTTRCWACTACTGGAYTGGCCAGAAGTCTAGAGTCACTCTTTCCTTTGCTATTRACMGCAATTACTCTGAATTGRTACTCCTCTCCTTGGGCTAAGCTASWRACAGTAGTTTCAAGGTATTTACATTGAGCACATARTGTCCATTTGTCACTATYYTTGGMTTGCATTTCAATCTCATAATGGCTTATTCTRCTGCCTCCATCATGATCTGGTTTCTCCCAYTTAAGAGAGACACTGTTMCGTGTCACGTCCAGAACTGTWACTTTMCCGGGAGGTTGAGGTACCTCTGAAATCTTTASGGGTTCWGGKGTCTCTGCAGGTAAGCCAATGCCCCACTCGTTTTCAGCAAGAACTCTGAAGAAATAGATACTTCCCTCCACAAGTGGTTCAATCTTCCAYGACATCTTRTGACAGGWTGTGACAGGGGAATACACTTTCCTAGTGCTTTCTCGTTTYTCAACATGATATTGCTTAATTTTAGACCCACCATCCAAAATAGGTGGCTCCCAAGTAAGGGTGACTGARTTYTTTGTTATCTCCTTRATAGCGAAATTTGCAGGCATACTAGGTGAATCAAGYACTCTGACACTGATGAAGACAGATTTAACTCCACTGGAATTCTCTGCAGTAACAGTGTACTTGCCAGTGTCAAATCTGTCAACRTTTTCAATYAGRAGTGAGGCRTAACTGCTTGTATTGTCAATCTGTGCYGTCTCCTTGAGTTCTCCATCAGCYTTTCCCCATTTCAGTTCAGGAGCYGGCCGTCCCCTAACAGGAAYRAACAACCTAAGAGCGCTTCCAGCTCTGACATTAATCATYTTCCTCATGTCAGCGTCAAGCTCAAGATCTGGTGCTTCCAATTTCTCCTCTAGAAGAACTGATCCAGGGACATCTGCATGCTCACCAACACCAACCTTGTTTATGGCACAGACTCTGAATTTATACTCRTGCTTCTCKAGTAGTTTTSTAACTGTMAATKTAGTGTKTRTGATTCCRGCAGGTGGAGTGCACATTGTCCATTCATCAGATGCTCCTTCACAGGCCTCCACTAAGTATCCTTGAATCTCACAGCCWCCATCATAGATAGGTTTKCCCCATGACAAGGACACAGATGTTCTTGTTGTGTCAGTCACTTTGGGATTATTTGGTGGACCTGATGTGAAGATAGCATCCAATGCCTTGTAGTAAATAGTTGGTTCACTTGGTTTACCAACTCCAGCAGCATTCTCAGATGAAACTYGGAACTCATARCTGCGGTTCTCAAGAAGACCTGCTACTCTGAAGCGCAGCTCACTCACTGTACGTTTATTGCATCTGGTCCAGCGCACACCTTCTTTATCACGCTTCTCAATDACAAATCCAGAAATGGCATTKCCACCATCGTTTTCAGGTCTTTCCCASGTTACCACCATTGAATCTTTTGTGATGGTAGAGACTTCCACATCYGTTGGTGGATCAGGTGTCACAAATTGATTTCTGGAAATCATTGGCTCRGATTCAAGAGGYTCRCCAATTCCGTATTTGTTSACAGGAATCACTCGGAAGACATAYTCATTTCCAGGAACAAGTTTTATGATCTTCAGATTTAGAGTCTGCACTTTAGGTTCAACCAGAGTCCAAACCAATCTGCTAGTCTCTCTCTTCTCAACRATGTAATGAGAAACATCACTACCTCCRTCTTGTGCTGGTGGTCTCCAGGCAATACARGCCTTTTCACTTGTGACTCCATAGATAGAAATTGGGCCTCCWGGTGGACCAGGTCTGTCYAACACTTTGACATTGATGTKCACTGMCTTCTCTCCACCTACATTTTTCAAAAGTAGGATATATTGGCCTCCATCAACACGGATTGCCTCCTTAACACTCAAWGATGCTTTAAAAGCRGTGTTCTTTATCTCAAGRCGTGCAGCMTCYTTTATTTCTAYGTYGTTYTTCATCCAATGGACTGAGGGYACAGGTTTGCCRAAAATATCTGCACAAAGGTTGAACGATTCACCWGCCATCAGAACAAYTGTTGAAGAGTACTTTGAGTCMATCTCTATTTTGGGAGGATCAACTTCATCCTTTGCTGTWATAGACCCAGTGCTCTCWGATGGAAGACTRWAAACACCTGCTGCATTTCTTGCAATGACACGGAACTCATAGCACTGGTYTTCAACTAARCCAGTMACAAKAAATTGKGTCTCAATGACATTGGCRAAACTKGMCTTCATCCAGCGCCCTTCAGGCAGCTCTTTCTTCTCCACAAYGTAGCCAGTGATTTTGCTACCTCCATCTAACTCTGGCTTAGTCCATYGGAGAGTGACAGCTCCTCTTGTGACAATGACAGCTTCAGGCTTGCCTGGACTGTCACAGGGRTCTCTTGCWACACGRATTTCTGACAATTTGCTWGCTTTGCCAACSCCAACAATATTTTCAGCATAAACTCTGTACTCATATTCRATACCTTCATCAAGACCACYRAGCTTGAACCTYRAGTCTGGGAKCAGYTGTTTGTTTTGTTTMACCCAGAGGAGGCTRTTTCTCTCCTTACTCTCAAGGTGATATCCCAAAATCTTGCTCCCRCCATCACTACCAGGCTTCTCCCATACRATAACCATGCTGTCCTTTGTAGATGATTGTAYAAYTGGGGTCCCTGGWGCRCTTGGGAGATYRAATGGATATTGAGCAACAATATTTTCTGATATAAGTACTGGACTCTTTCCATATCTGTTYTCAGCAGCRATCCTGAACTGATATTCACASCCAGTCTTCAACCGAGCTGCTTTAATGGTGGTTCTTGCAACTGTTGCAGACACAATCTGCCARTTTGTGGWGGWMGTTTCCCTCTTTTCTACTAYRTAGTTGTTAATGGCACAACCACCCACATATGTAGGTGGGTTCCAGGACAGTACCACACTGTCAGAAGTGACTTCATCAASAGTGATTGGGCCAGTYGGAGGRCCAGGCTTATCAAGAACAACAACYSCAATGTCCACTGTTGMTTCACCAGCTGTGTTTACAAGTTTGATGGTGTACTTKCCCACATCYTCCCTRCTGGCTTCCTTGACCACAAGATRCAAATGTGTATCAGTGGCATCAGCATTGACTCTGGTTGTTTCTTTKAGTGCGACACCATCCTTGAGCCAGGTCRCAACTGCTTTGGGRCGAGCAGCATATSGCAAATCYATCTTGAGATCRTCTCCTGCCAATACRCTGAATGTGGTRAACAGCAGCTTGAATACTGGMGCAATRACAAGATCTTTGGCTACCACAGRTACACTAAGTAGACGAGGATCACTGGTTCCTTTTTCRTTATGTGCTGACACACGGAACATATATTCTTCACCYTGTGTCAGTCCAAGAACAACAGCCTGTGTGATTTTTGCAACKGCACACTGGGTCCAAGTTTCACTGTCTTTGCCMTGCATYTCAACAATATATCCTGAGATTCTGCTWCCTCCATCRTGATCTGGTTTTTCCCAAGACAGAGARACACTGGTGCCTGTAACATCAACAAGRGTTACTTTGCCTGGTGGAAGTGGYTTCTCKGATACTCTGACTGCCTCAGGAGTCTCTATTGGAAGKCCAATGCCAAATTCATTCTCAGCCAGAATTCTGAAGAAATATGTGTTTCCTTCCTCCAGGCCACCAATYTTCCAGCTRGATTTAACGCATTGAGCACAAACTGTGGAGTAAGCTTTTCKTGTTGATTCACGTTTCTCCACAACGTAGTTTCTAATTCTGGAGCCACCRTCAATAAGGGGTGCRTCCCACATGAGTGATACTGAGTCTCTGGTGACCTCCCTGATTATGAGGCTTTGTGGTGCTCCAGGTGTGTCCAGCACTCTGACATTCACATATGCWGTTTTGCTTCCTGAGGCRTTTTCCACTGTCAACATGTACTTTCCACTRTCAAATCTGTCAACATWTTCMACCATAAGAGCAGTAAATGATGATGTGGTGTCAATAGTTGCTCTCGTAACAGGCTCTCCATTTTCTCTGGACCACTTGRCMTCAGGAGYTGGTCTTCCTTTAATAGGTACAAAGAGTCTCAATGTGCCGCAAGCTCTAAYGCAGACAACCTTACGAAGCTCTGCACCAAGGTCAATTTCAGGAGGAAGCAGCCTRTCCTCTGCAAWTGGTGTRCCAGGCACTTGTGCTGGCTCTCCAACCCCTTCACAGTTAAYTGCRCAAATGTTGATTTTATAATCTTGGTTTTCTACCAGGTTAGTGATGGTAAATGAYGTMCCAACTAATCCCTTCTTAGGGGTYYGAATTGTCCATTCATCTTCCTCAGGTAGACAGGTCTCYACAAYGTAKCCAATGATATCAGAACCACCATCRTATACAGGTTTGTTCCAKGCAACTGTAATGGATGACTTGGTTGTGTCCAAGACTCTTTGATTTCCAGGTGGTCCAGGTTGGAAGATTGTGTCTACTGCCTTGTAGAATTCACTKGAAGGACTTGGTGTACCTAAACCAGCATTGTTTTCTGCWATGATTCTGAATTCRTATTCATGCCCTGGTGTGAGCCCCGATACTTTGWACCTCAGGTCAGTWACAGTCCTCTTGTTGCATTTAACCCAGCGAAGACCGGTTTTGTCTCTCCTTTCAACAACATAGTTGAARATGYYGCTTCCACCRTCGTGATCAGGGCGTTCCCAGCAAACAACCATGGTGTTCTTTGTGATGGTCGTCACCTCAGGTGTTGATGGAGCATCAGCTGGCACATATGGATTTGTAGAAACCATTGGGTCGGATTCAAGGGGCTCTCCAGTTCCATACATGTTGACAGCCATAACTCTGAAGATATATTCATTACCCTTCAACAACTTGGTAACCTTAAACCGGTTCACTTGTAAGTCTGACGCTACATTTGTCCAAGCAAGTCTACTTGTTTCACGTTTCTCAATGATGTAGTGCAGAATCTTTGCACCTCCATCATGTGATGGTGGCAGCCATGATAGGATACATTTCTCAGCAGTGACATCTGTTACAGCAAGTGGACCATCTGGAGGTCCAGGTCTATCAAGAACCTTAACATTGAAGGTATGCTTTGCAAAACCACCAGGATTGCTGGCAGTTAAAGTGAATGTGCCGCCGCACCTTCTTAGAGAATCTTTGTTGACTAATGTTGTAGAAAAGTCATAGAGTTTGATTTCCAACTTTGCCGTATCTTCAAGTTCCTTCCCGTCTTTGGTCCATAGCAGTGTTGGGATTGGTCTGCCTGTTACGCTGGCAGCAAGTTTGAAGACATCTCCTGCTTTCACAACCACAGTACTATTATAGATTGTATCAACTTCAAGTTTGGGCACTTCAATGTCATCTCTGCAAGTGATTTCCTCTGATGGTAGAGATGGCTTACTGAGAGCACCAGCTGAGTTTCTTGCCAAAACATGGAACTCATAAGTAGCATCCTCTGTGAGCCCGCTAATAGTGAATGTTGTCTCAAGGACGTTGCTATAGTTGGCCTTGAGCCAGCGTCCGTCTGGGAGTTCTCTCTTTTCTACTTGGTACCCAGTTATTGAGAATCCTCCATCACCTTCAGGTCTTGTCCACTGAAGAGTCACCTCRTGTCTGGTTACATTCAATGCTATTGGTTGGCCAGGTGGGTCCACTGGATCCAGAGCAAAGGTAGTCTCAGAATGCTTGCTTGCCCTGCTCAAACCAGCCATGTTTTCAGCAATAACGCGGTACTCATAGGCGATTCCATCCACCAAGCCTGTTGATTTGAACATGTTCCCTRCTACAAGTGCTTTGCTGATCTTCTGCCAYAGGATACTGTTCTTCTCTTTCCTTTCAATGTGATATCCCAAAATKGGGCTTCCACCATCGGAMGCTGGTTCATCCCAGCTAATAGTCATRGAATCCTTGTTGAAGTGGACRATTTCAGGAAKGCCTGGTTGWCCTGGCACATCRAATGGATAAGCAGCAACCACTTGTTCTGAGACTATACAGGGTCCAATGCCRTACCTGTTCTGGGCTTTAACACGGAACTGATAYRTGATTCCTGTTGTGAGACGRGCAGCYTTGAATGTYGTACGGATAACYGTTGCYGCTAATTCAACCCATGATGTGCCTGTGGTTTCTCTAGCYTCAACAATGTAATTGTTAATGGGTACRCCRCCATCATTCTCYGGACCTTCCCATGAYAWGAGAATGTAGTCACAWGAAACTTCTTCAAGCTTAATTGGTCCAGTAGGAGGTCCTGGAATATCGTGGACTTCAACAGTAATTGTCTCTGTCGTTGTTCCAAGTATATTCTTGCCRGTCATCGAAWATKKACCACCATCRSTCCTTTTGATCTCATTGATGTGGAGAGTAGTKGARGTTGCAGTRGTATCMGTRTTGATTCTCTGYGTCTGTTTAAGTGTGTCCTCACCTCTCTTCCATGAAACTGCTGGTCTGGGGCGACCCAGAACCGGAATTTCAACCTTCACATTATCACCAGCCTTAGCAATGACCAAAGACTGGTAGACTGCACGTAGGTCAAATGCAGGCGCTGTTGTTTGCTCTCTAATGGTAGCAGGTCTGCTTTCACGTGGATCACTTCTGCCAGAGCTGTTCACTGCCATGATGCGGAACACATACTCCATATTTTCAATGAGATCTGTGGCTGTGTAGTCAAGAGCTTTTACAGTTSTYACATGGGTCCATGTCTCTGTGTCCTTCTTCTGTGCTTCAATAACGTATCCAGTAATCCTACTGCCACCATCATGTTTTGGCTTCGTCCATGCAAGGCTTGCGGTGTCCGCTGACACGTCAGTGACGTACAGATTTTCAGGGGCAGTGGGTGCTTGGGATGCTCTGATTGTCTCAGGTGTCTCCGCTGGCTCGCCGACACCCAGTTCATTTTCAGCGGATACCCGGAAGTAATATTCAGAGCCTTCATCCAAGTTGTCATACTTGAAGGAACATTTCTGCCAGGTTGTACTGATTACTGTGTAAGCTTTTCTTGTGGCTTCTCGCTTCTCAATGACATAGTTAATGATCTTTGATCCACCATCAATGATGGGGATTTCCCACTGCATGGTGATGCTTGTTTTGGTGATTTCACGTGGTATCAAGTTCACAGGTGGTCCTGGTGAATCCAGTACTCTGACATTAACGAATCCGTCTCTCTTACCAGCAACGTTTTCTAATGACAGCATGTATTTTCCGGCATCATATCTTGTGCAGTCAGGGATAACCAGGAGAGTATACGACTCTGTAGTATCAATGTGTTCACGGCCACCTTTGCCAAGAATGGCATCATCTTTCAACCAGGTTACTTCAGGAACTGGACGTCCTTTAATTGGTACGAAGATACGAATGGATCCACGGACCCTGACAACAAGGGTTYTTCTATACTCAGCATCAAGCTCATAGTCGGGAAGTGTCTCACGGTCCCCAAGTTCAACAATTTCTTCAACCTCTGCTGGTTCACCAACTCCCTCTGTATTCATGGCTCTGACTCTGAAATAGTAGTTCCCACCTGCCTTCAGGTCTGACACAACATATTCTGTAATTCTCAGTCTTGAGACGTCTGTGACCCAATCGTCATGTCCTTCCTTTTTGTGCTCAACAATGTATCCCGCTACATCCAGGCCGCCATCATAGTGGGGTTTACCCCAGTTGAATGTGGCTGTTGTCTTGGTGGTGTCAGTAATTCTTGGGTTAGAAGGAGGTCCTGGTGGATCTAAAAAGAAGACATATATCAAGACATATCACCTGGTATTATTATATAGATCTATTGGGTTTCACTTCATAATAACGTTCATCACTAAGCCATTATAAATTATATACAATTCACATTTATTTATTTAAATTTTATTTAACCTTCATTATTTACCAGGTAGGTCAATTAAGAACACATTCTAATTTACAATGACGGCCTGGAATAAATAATTTGTTTTGAAAATGACCCTTTGTGTTTACTTACATACAATATCCTTTGTCATCACATGGGCAGATGGCTCACTTGGTTCCCCAAAGCCAGCTTTGTTCTCTGCAGTTACTCTGAATTCATATTGAACACCTTCCGTCAGTCCTTGTACTTTGTAACGTAGGTCAGAGACCGTTTTCTTCGATGCTCTCACCCATCTCATTCCTCTTCTCTCTTTCCTCTCAACCTGATAGCCTCTAATATCACTTCCACCATCTTTAACTGGTCTCTTCCAGAAAATGGTAACAGCGTTTCTGCTGACATTGTCAATCTCTGGGACTCCGGGTGGGCCTGGTGGGCCTGGAGAAAAGGAGGAGCAAAATACATTAACAATGATGTGGAAATAATTACAGTACCGTCAATAGAATATTCTGAATATTCATGCAGCTTACCAAAGCTGTCAACCATTTTGACTGGGCCGGATTGTGTCCCATCACCAGTGCCATACTGGTTCACTGCAGACACACGGAAGATGTACTCATTGCCCTTGATAAGCTTGTTTGCAACAAATCTGCAATCAAAGATATTTTCAGCAAGTTTGGTCCAGAGAAGACGGCTTGTTTCTCTCTTYTCCAGTGTGTAGGATTTGATTGCGCAGCCACCATCCTCTTCTGGTGGCAACCATGTCAATGTGCACTTCTCAGCTGACACACTGCTRGCTTCAATGGGGCCTGGAGGTCCAGGGACATCAAGAACCTTGACCTTAACATGTTCTTCTCTGATACCGAAAGGATTGCTGGCTGTAATTGTGTACTCTCCAGTGTTCTTCCTGCTGGCATATTTAATAGACAACGTTGAAGTAGTTGGAGTGCTTGTGATYTGGACAATATCTGAGGTCTTGAATTCTCTTCCTGCCTTGGACCACACAGCTGTAGGTGGAGGTTTGCCAAGGATCTTGGAAGCAGATACTACAATGGTGTCTCCAGCTCTGACAGAGACACCTTCCTTCATGTCTGGATCGATAGAGATGCTTGGTGGTTCTGTGAACAAATGAGGAAGATAAATTAGGCTACTTTCCATGTCCTAGTTTAGTATGTATTTTATTGGCTTTGTCTTGAAGTAGTAAAAAACAAATAACATACCATACTCATCTTTGCAGATAAGGGTATCMGTTTGCTCTGAAGGAACACTGATTGCGCCAGCTGCATTCTTTGCTCTGATTCTGAATTCCATGCTGCTGCCTTCTGTCAGGTCTTGCACAGTAAACGCAAGGCCTTGGATATTGATATGATTTGCTTTCATCCAGGTCTTTCCTGGCAGTTCCAGTTTCTCAACCAGGTAGCCAGTCAGTTTGTGTCCACCATCGTACTTGGGTGCAGTCCACATAAGTGTTACAGTGCTTCTGGTTACATTGATGACATCAGGCTTACCAGGAGGATCTGTGGAGAAACAAAAAAGCCAGTAAGTTATCAAGATTAGAGTACATGTTGACAGAATTCTTATGATATCAATAGGACAGAAAGAGAATGAAACAAAACCTACCAATTGGATCAAGGGCGATGACTGGTTCTGTTGCCCTGCTTGGCCTTCCTAAACCGGCCGCATTCATTGCCATAACTCTAAATTCATACTCCAGGCCTTCAATCAGTCCAGTCACTCTGCAGTCCTTCACTCTAATAGGGGTCTTAGTGGCTCTCTTCCACATCAAGCTGTTCCTCTCTTTGTATTCAACATGATAGCCTGCAGAGATAATAATATTAACAATACATTATTATTTACCATTCAGCAAATGCTTTCCGCAGTAATCTCAGGAATAGTTCATTTTCCATGTCCATTTCCCTTATAGTCTATGGATGACTAAAAATAGTGTTTTCCTAATTACCAGTGATTGGTGAGCCTCCATTTTCTTTAGGATCAGTCCAATTCAAAATGGCAGACTCATGGCGAATGCTCACRATCTCTGGTGGTGCAGGTGCGTCAGGCACATCTGGTGAAACAAGAATGTTTTGAGTTTTGTGGAATTATTGCCATATAGTACATCTGTCAATCAATCATCAAACTATTGGCAGAATACAGATTTCTGTCCTAAAAACTATTTATTTCAAACATTTTATTTTATATTTTCAATATGACAAGAACTCACTGAATGGATGCTGGGCCACCACTGGGTCAGATTTGAGGCATTCTCCAACTCCATATTTGTTTTCTGCAAACACTCTGAAGATGTATTCAGTACCATCATGGAGCCTGGTAACTCTCATGGTATTCTTCTGGATAGCGGAGGCCACAGTAGCCCACTTGTTGGCTGTTGATTGCCGCTTCTCCAGAATGTAGTTGGATATTTCAGTGCCACCATCATCCTTTGGTGGACTCCAATCCAGAGTGATTCCATCGGCAGTAATTTCATCAAACTTGAATGGTCCTGTTGGGATTCCTGGTTTTCCAACCACCCTAATCTGCATCTTTGCTTCTTTGACTCCTGCTGCGTTTCTTAGCAGGATTGTGTAATTTTCYGCATCACCTCTCTGGCAATCACGGATGAGCAAAGTTGTCAAAGTTGGCGTAGATTCAACGGACATTCTTCCACTGTCTCCCAGAGAAACATGTCCCTTCTTCCAGATGGCTGAAGGAGCTGGTTTGCCAACAATAGGGACTTTGATACGGACTGTGCTTCCCTCCTTGGCAACATAGCACAGATCTGGGATGCCACTCAGGTCACAGTCAGGTGCAACTACAAGGTAGGAACACAATATTTATGAATCTATGAAACAGATAATATTATTCATACAAGTGCAGACAAATTCAGTAAATGTAACGCTAAAATAGAACACATTTATCCTAGGACAATTAGAAACATTTGAAGAAAACTTTAAGATTGCCAATAGATGTACGTATCTAAAATGGCCATGCATTTAGTCTCCGGAGTATATTCTGAGTGGTTTGATAGCCTAGCTAATTAACACTGGACTATTGTACTTACCAATTTGATCTTTAGCGATCACAGTGAGCTCAGAAGGTGGACCCTCTCCAGACTCATTGATTGCTTTCACTCTGTAAGAGTACTCCTTTCCTTCTTCAAGTTCAACCATCATGTGCGACATGACCTTTCCTTTCACTAGCTCCTTATACTTCTCTTCACCTTCCTGAAGCTCCAGAAGATAGGCACTGATGTGACTTCCACCATCACTGATTGGTTTCTTCCAGCCAATATGAATGGAATCTTTAGTGATCGACAGTGCCTTGAAATCCATAACTGCTCCAGGTAGTTCTGAAATCAGGTAACAAGGTTATAAACTACATTTAACATCTAATAGTATAAAAAACACATGATCACAGCCAACAAAACATACCTGAAGCTCTTACAACTCCGGCAGTCTCACAACCTTCTCCGATACCATAGTTATTTTCAGCCAAGACTCTGAAACAGTAGGCCTGTCCAGCTTCCAAGTTAGGAATCCTGAAAGTAGTTTTGGGGCATTCGGTTATAACACAGGACCATGCCTTTCTCTCTGCAAGACGCTTCTCAACAATGTAGCTCTTCACTGGGCTTCCTCCATCAATCAGAGGAGGATCCCAGCCGATGGATGCATGGTTCAGAGATGTTTCCTTCACAATYAGATTCAGTGGTGGACCAGGAGTATCTATAGAAAAAATGTATGATTTGTTATGTTACTTCATGACATAATGGTTTGTATAACTGTAGTAGATAAAACCACATTAGGTAAAATTTTGTAATTTTTTAAAATTCTCTTAAGACAAGAATCATAGCCTACCTAGGACCTTSACGACGATAGTGTAAGACTTCTTTCCACTGTCGTTTTCAATCGACAAAATGTATTTGCCAGCATCATATCTGTTGATATCCTCAATGTACATAAGGGTATCCCATTCGGTCGTTTTGATCATGATTCCTGCTCGTTCTTTGAGGTTGGCATTGACCTTGGTCCACACCACCTTGGGTGGGGGACGTCCTATCAGTGGCACATAGAGTCTCATTGTGACTCCAGCTCTCAGGACCAGTRCCTTGCGAAGGTCWGCATCCAGCTCAGCATCAGCGGCAACTGCAAATCAAAATAGAAAGTTATAGAGTCAGACAAGATAGAGGTATGGATGTATTTTACTTGAATAGATAGTACTGTATTACATGTTTATTTCCAAATTGGTGGATTACTAAGATTAGTAATTGTTCTGCACAGACTTGAGTGTATTCTGATAATGTTGACATACTCAGGATGTCTTTGGCCTCGTGTTTCCCAGGAACTTCACTTGGCTCGCTGTATCCGATCTTGTTCACAGCAAAGACACGGAACACATATTCTGTTTTATCAATGAGACCAGTAACCAGGAACTTGGTTTCTTGCAGATTTTTGGGCACATTGCACTTCGTCCAGTCTGCTGCATCAGCTCTCTTGCACTCGACAAGGTAGCCAAAGATTTCACAACCACCATCGTAAGCAGGCTTGGTCCAAGACAAGCTAATGGTGCTGTGTGTTGAGTCGACGACTTTAGGGAAAGCAGGTGGTGCAGGTGGATCTGAAGATGGAAGAACATAAGATAATGTCAGCGAGAAGTGTTGGGACATGTAATCCTTAATGATTTAAGTGAGCAAATGTTGTAGTATAACTTACACACAGGATCCACGGCAAGGGCAGCATTGGATGCATCACTTGGTTTGCCAAATCCAGCTTTGTTCATGGCAATCACTCTGAACTCATACTCAGATCCCTCTGAGAGCTGGACAGCTTTGATGCTCCTGTCAATCACTGGTTTACGGTTGACTTTAGCCCAGTTGAGCTCTGATGCTTCACGTTTCTCAACCATGTAACCCAGAATAGTAGCTTTACCATCATCAGCTGGCGCCTTCCAGCTGACAGTCATAGAATTGGCTGTAATGTTGGTAATAACTGGTGGCTCGCTAGGACCAGGAACATCTGCAAATGAGAAAGAGATCAAGAGAGAAAGAAGGAGAAATCACTTAAATATTGTACAAGCAGAAGTTCCACAGTGTTTCCAACTCAAGCGAAGTGAACATGTGTAAGCGATTTATATTCAAGCTAAAATATGACATATATATAAAAAATTATGTACAAGCTTGAAATATTACCATATGGATTCTTGACCATGACAGGGTCGGTGAGGATGGGGTCCCCAATACCATACTGGTTCTCAGCACTGACCCTGAACTGGTATTCATGGTCCTGCATCAGTTTMTCTACTGTGCAATCAGTCAGTTGACCATGGATATTGGAGGTGACCAGAGCCCAGTTCGCTCTGCTGGTTTCACGTTTGTCAATGATGTAGTTGATGATTTCAGAGCCTCCATCTGCAACAGGTGGCTCCCACCTCATTTTAATACGGTCCGCAAACACCTTGGTGACTTTCACTCCGGCTGGTGGGCCTGGTTTGTCTAAAGAGAACACATAGATTATATTACACATCAACAGTTGATTCTGAGTATATTCATATTTTATTCTGTATTCTCTTGCAGACCATCACAAACACATTCATATATATTACACTAACATATCTCAAGCCGTTATAAAGAGTTTGAGTATATACAAATACAAAAATAAAATGTATTAGCATGAAGCTACAACATCAGTTTGGAATTTGTGCACAATAATAAAGACACATTTAGTTTAACTGTTATTATAATTTCACATACCTAGAACCTTGAGCTTAATATTGGCGTATTTAGCGCCATTGGGATTTTCAGCTAGAATAGTGTACTCTCCAGACTCCTTCCTTGCAACAGAGAACAATTCCAGAATGTGTGTGTGTCTCTTCTGTGTCATCTTCATCCCATCAACCAGTTTCAATGGAACACCATCTCTCTTCCATGTAACCTTGGGCAGTGGTTTTCCAAACACTACTGCATCAAAGGAGACATTTTCTTCAGCCTTCACTATGATCATATTCTTCATGTCCACTCCCAGCTCGACCCTGGGGGGAACTGGAGAAACAAGAGAACATCACATCAAGTAAAAGGTCTGTGTTGACCATGCATCCACATTTATTTTGAATCATTTTGGGATTTAAAAAATTGCATTTAGTCATTAGATGGATAAAAAAAAAAAAAAGGTTTTGTCAATGTTCTGAAGGAGCAGTGCCTTACCATTCTCTGCAAACACTGGGATGGCATCTGAGATCTCAGAAGGCAAGCTGATGTTGATTGCTGACTTGGCGAAAACTCTGAAGTGATACTGGGCTCCCTCCTCCAGGCCAGTTACAACATAGTCTTCTGTTTTGACGTTCTGGCAGTTGGCATTGCAGCGAACCCATTTCTCTACTTCTTGACCAATCTTCATGTACTCCACATAGTACCCAATGAGCTTGCTACCTCCATCATTTTGGGGGCGAGTCCAAACAAGTGAAACAGTGCTYTTTGTCACATCCATTACCTCAGGTTTACCAGGTGGATCTAGAATAAGAAAATGACAACAGTTTTAATTGACAGATTGCAGATTTCAAAGCCAGTGAGGGACACGGTAAGCAGCACATCACATGCTCATAACTTACCGATGGGTGTTCTTGCTGTGACCCAGTCAGTCTGTTTGCTTGGTTTACCCTGGCCGGCCTTGTTGAGGGCAGACACCCTGAATGCATATTCCAGACCTTCCATTAAGCCTGTGCAGTTGTATTCAAGTCCGCGGACAACAGACTCATTTGCTCTTACCCAGAGAAGGCTGTTCCTCTCTTTACGCTCAATGCAGTATCCGGTAAGAGGACTGCCACCGTCAGTTGATGGGGTCTCGTAGGACAGAGACACTGCTTCACTCTTAACTTTCGTGATACACAGATTTCTGGGCTCGTCTGGGACATCTGGAATTAGAATATGGAGTTAGTTTGCAAGATTAACAAACATTTTGTAAAACAAATTTATTGTACATAATGTACATAAGAATATTGCCTAGATTTAATCAGATCAACGTTAACCGGCGACAGTAGACACCCGCATAACGAATGTTCTTGCGATGGGGGAGGTGGAACTGCATAGGTTCCATAATTAGGTTTTCTATCAACGAGGTGTAGATTACATCTCACATTCCAGTGTTTGAACTTGTAAACCAGGCTGCATGGGTTTGACTCCATGCAGCCAATGGCGATGTCCACTTTGGGTATAATACCAGGAGCGACTTGTGAAATTGACAGCTATAACACAGTTCCACTTTGGACACCGTCAAAACAACCACTATGCGGATGTTGGATAAAGCGGCTCTGATTGAATCGAGGCCTAGATTACTTAGAAAATCATAATTCATTGTACAATAGGCTTTTTTGGGGTGGTGGGGGGGACCATGCTTATACTTTGTCTTGTTTAACTCACCGAAGGGATATCTAGCGATACTTTTCTCTGAATAGATTGGCTCCGAGATGCCAAATCTGTTCTCAGCTCGGACACGGAAGCCATACTCCATTCCAGGGGTAAGCTTGCCAACTCTGTAGCTGGTTGTGGTGCATGAGCCAGAAGCTATGACCCAGTCTCCTCTGCTTACATCACACTTCTCAATGACGTAGTTAGTGATGTTGCTTCCACCATCCTCACTGGGTTGGTTCCACTGGAGTGTGCAGGCATCAATATCAAGCTCAACGATCTCCAGGGGAGCGTCAGGAGGCCCTGGTTTATCTGTGCGATGAAGACATGTACCAACAGCATCCATTTAGGCTATGCATTCTGGCAGTGTATTAGTCAACTATTTAGAGTTTCCTCAATAAAACTTACCCTGTACTATGACTCTAAGGATCTGGCTTATTTTGGCGGTGCTGTTCGCAGCAGAAAGACTGTAGTAACCACTGTCCTTTCTCGAGACGTCTTTCATGATGAGTGAAATGCAGTTTGGAGACTTTTGCACCATGAGACGATCAGATGTCAACAGATCATCGGCTCCTTGCCTCCATTTGCAGAATGGTGTAGGTTTTCCAGCCACAATAGCATCAATTCTCATTTTCTCTCCTGCCCTTACTGTGACAATATCAGGCATGATGATCTTTGGTGCCACTAAAAAAGAGAGGAAAATATGTTCTTAAAATGAGGACTTTTTTGAATACCAAACTAAATCCAGACAAGGTAATTCTGGGATTAAAAAATATATATTTGCGACTTACTCAGCTGCTCCTTGACYTCAAATACTCCCTCAGCTTCTCTTGCCAGACTGGTTCCAGCCACGTTTCTTGCTGCAACTCTGAACTTGTACTTTGTGCCCTCTTTAAGTCCAACAACTACAATGGTTAAGTCTTTAACAACGGAATATGGTGTCCATTTGTCTTCAGGTTCACCGTCCTTTTTGTAATCAACCATGTAGCCATTGATCTTAGCTCCACCATCCCTCAAAGGTTTCAGCCATCCCAGAGTGGCACTGTTCTTTGTCACTTCCAAGACTTCCATTTTCTTGGGTGGATCAGGTTCACCTGTTTTAAGAAACGTTTGACATTTATGTGAATCAAAATACAAAACAATAAAATCCACTAACACTATTGTTATGAATTTTATGAATAATGACTAAATGAGGTATACATTTAATATAGAACTATAACTAACAGAATTCTACCCTGTCATTGTATGATTGTATGAMATTTATTAGAATCCTACATCTATAAATCTGATGTGTGTAGTTTTAGTCAGAATTAGGACAAGGCCTTTTTGTTCCTTTTTAGTATGTAAGCAGGGTGCACGTGTGAGACAATGTATGAGATAAGAGGAGCTATCGACAGACAAGCTTTACTACTGTGTTCCTGTCAGGACATTCTGTCCCCACCCAGGGAGGGGAGAGACCTTGGSCTTGTAGTAGATTGAATAACAGGTGGCAGACAATGTATGAGAAGGAGACTTGTGAACTATATTGTCATTGTTTCTGAGAGGAGGGACATTTATGAYGAAATGTGAGGTATATAGACCAATGTACAGGAAATGATAAGCAGAGCTCTCGTAAATAAACCTGCTGACTAAGTAGACTGGCCTYTGTCTGTTTCGTTTTACTAAKAACCTTACAAATTCTTAGTAACAGACAGAGTATTTTAATTGAATTGTTTTGGTTGGTTAATGAATTGGTCAAAATTCTCCTAACAACTATCCACTATTTAATTACAATATTAGGTATACTGTAAAAGTGCACTTACTTATAGGATCAGATGTCAGATAAGCTTTTGGAGAGTCTTTAGGAACACCAATGCCATATTTATTGACTGCCATAACTCTAAAGTAGTAGTCACAGCCAGGTGTGAGGCCGGTGACTTTGAAGCTTGTTTTCTTCAAATCGTTGATACAATTTGACCAAGTCTTCTTGTCGAGTTCACGTTTCTCAACGATGTAGTTCTCGATTTGGCAGCCACCATCGTTATCYGGAGGGAGCCAAGACAGCTGACAACCGATGCTTGTCACATCACAGACCTCAAATCCTCCAACAGGTCCAGGAGTATCTGTTCAACAAATGTAACATCAATATTAGATACAGTCCATATAACAGTACAAACAATGCTACTGTAACAACATTAATTTGACATTGTTAAGAATGTTTTCTTGTTTAAAGTCTTTCACAGTGAATAGTGCTCTGTCATATTGCGGACTGCCATAAAAAGTGAAAAGATACACCTCAGTGACTTACCCAATACTTTAACGCGCACAAATATAGCTTTCTCCCCAGCGGAGTTGGAGAGTGTCAGAGAGTATTTGCCGGAGTCTTCCCGAGTGCTCTCAGGGATCACAAGGAAGGACATAGTATCAATCTGATCCACGTGCCCTCTCCTGACTACATTATCAACACCAAGCTTCTTCCAGGTGACTTTGGGGGATGGTCTTCCTCTGATAGTAGCGAAGAGCCTGATGGGGCAGCCTGCTCTAACAGTGAAGCCCTTCCTGAGACTTGCATCCAAGTCGATCTCTGGTGCCTCTGTAAGTGGGTAAGATAACGGGGAGAACATACATCAGACATTGAGAGATCATTATAAAATATTAGCTATTAGCTACAGTTCTATATCAACTGGATGTGTTCTCGTCTAGGCCTATATTTAAGCAATAAGGCCCGAGGGGATGTGGTATATGGCCAATATAACACGGCYAAGGGCTGCTCTTACGCATTGTGCAATATGGAATGCCTGGATAAAGCCCTTAGCTGTGGTATATTGGCCATATACCACAAACCCCCGAGGTGCCTTATTGCTATTATAAACTGGTTACCAACGTAATTAGAGCAGTGAAAATAAACATTTTGTCATACCAGGGGGAAACGGTCTGATATACCTCGGCTATCAGCCAATCAGCATTCAGGGTTCGAACCACCCATTTTATTAAAATAAGTATTTACTTACCGAGGACCTCCTTGGGGTTGACGGCCTCTTTGAGTGTAGCGGGACGGCCCCAGCCGACCTGGTTCTGTGCAGAGACTCTGAATTCATACATCTGCTTCTCATTCAAGTTTGGAATGGTGAATTCTGTGTGCACCAGCACACCAGCACCGGTGTTGCACTTCTTCCAGCCCTCTTCTTTCTTCTTACGTTTAGCTTCAGCTTTAGCTTTAGCTGCAACTGCAGCAGCTTCATCCTCAGAGTCCTCTTCATATTGTTTCTCACCTTCTCCTGTTACTGCTGCTTCAGGCTTAGCTTCAGCTTCACCTTCAGGCTCGGCTTCACCTACAGGCTTAGCTTCCTCTGCAGGTTTAGCTTTAGGCACAGCTTCAGGAACAGCTTCAGCTTCAACCACTTCAGGTTTAGGCTCAGGTTTGTCTCTCATTTCAACCATGTAACCAATGATAGGAGCACCTCCATCATAGATAGGCTTGGCCCACCCAAGAGTAATGGACGTCTTGGTGCTGTCAATCACCTTGAAACTGCCTGGAGGACCAGGAGCCTCTGGAATCAAGGAAAACAAAATGTCTGCATGTTAGTACAACCAACAGAGAAAAATCATAACCAATAATAATAATAATACAATATCACAAAAATGCATAAATTATGTACCAATTGGATCTTTGGCTGCTACTGGTCTGCATGGTTTGCTTGGCTCTCCCAGTCCGACTTCATTTTCAGCCTTGACACGGAACTGATACTCGTGGTTGGGAATCAAGTTGCTGACTTTCATGCGTCTCTCAGAGATGGTACTCTTTGTGCATGGCACCCATTTGACAGCGCGCTTTTCTTTCCTTTCCAGGATATAACCAGTGATAGACTTTCCACCATCATTCTCTGGTGGGGCCCATACGACTGTCATCTCCTCTTTGCCAATCTTGGTGATCTCTGGTGATTCTGGTGGTCCAGGTCTGTTGAACTGAGTCCTAGCTGTGACGGGTTTGCTCTCCACTGCAGGACCTGTCCCCATCTTGTTTTCTGCTCTGATGCGGAAGATGTACTCATTTCCTTCTACTAGTCGGGTRACATTGCAATAGTTGGTGACAAGTGAAGCAGAGTATGTGGACCAGACCATTCTTCTTGTCTCACATTTCTCAATGATATAGCTATCAACTTCACATCCACCTTCATCTTCTGGGAGATCCCATGCAACTCTACATTTGTCTACTCCGATTCCAGACACCTTCACGTCTCTCACAGGCCCTGGGACATCCAAGACATTGACAATTGCGTATCCAGTGAAGGTTCCAGCAGAGTTTGTGGCGGTGATGACATATTTTCCGGTGTCTGTGCGTTTAGATTTGGTCATAAGAAATTTAGAATAATCTGTGCCCGTTTCAACACTAACTCTAGGGTTATCTCCTGTGGCCTTGTCCTTCACCCACTTCACCTCTGGTTGAGGCTTTCCTCTGAGTCCAGCCTCAATTCTGATAGACTCTCCAGCTTTAACCACAAGGGCTCCAGCTAACTTTATATCAAGCACTGGTTTCTGGATCTCCTCTCTGACAAGAACATCACCAGTCTTCACCCAGTCACTTTCTCCACCTTCATTGCATGTCTGCACTCTGAACTGATAGGTTTGTTTTTCCACACACTTGTCAGCCATGAAGAATGTATTCGTAATCAGATCCTCATGTAATGGCACCCATTCTTCCGCTCCCAATTTGCTCTCCAAAGCGTAGCCAATGTTGGGGCTTCCACCGTCATAGTCTGGCCTCCTCCATTTCAAGAAGACGAAGTTCTTACCGACGTCAGTTACCCGGAAGTTCTCTGGCTCACCAGGCTTGTTAATGGGATCGATGGCAAGCGTTGGTTGTTTTGTCTCAACTGTGGGCCCAGGGCCGCATTTGTTCACAGCACAAACACGGAAGAGATACTCRTGGCCCTCCATGAGTTTGGCTTTAACCATGCGGTTAGTGCAGTCAGATGAGATCATTGACCAAAGCCTCACACTGGGTTCACGGCACTCAACAATGTAGTTTGTAATCTCAGAGCCTCCGTTGTCCACAGGGTTCTCCCAGGACACCATACAGGAGTCTCTGGTCACATAGGTGGCCTTCAGATTCTGACAGTGTCCAGGTCTATCCAACACATTCACAGTTATCGTAGCTTTGGCTTCACCACTGTAGTTGTTAGCCTTCAAAACATACTTTCCATGGTCTGCTCTGGTTGCCTCTTTGATTCTCAGTTGAACAACAGGCAAGTTCTGAGTTAGTGTTGTGCGCTTGGCAGTTTCCAAAACGTCATCACCCTTTTTCCAGATAATCTCTGGGTCAGGTCTGGCTTTCACGTAACCGATGATGTTGATGTTATGTCCAACACGGACAGTCAAACGCTCACGGCTTGTAGCATCCATCTCAATCTCTGGAGGTATCATGATGTCTTTGGCAACCACCGATTTAGGGCATTCTCTAGGCTCTCCAACTCCAATCATATTTACAGCACTAACGCGGAACCTGTACTCTGAGTGTTCTTCAAGGCCTTTAACTCTGTAAGCACACTGCTTAATGTGACCATCCTTGTTGATGATCACCCATTCTCCGCCAGCTTTTTGCATTTCAATAATGTAGCCCATGATTGGACTGCCTCCATCTTTGTTGGGTTTAATCCAGACTAGGTCTGCATTTTCTTTACTGTAGTCCTTGATTCTGGGGTTAACTGGAGGTCCAGGAGCTGTGATTTGACGACAGGGTTTTGCTGGGTCTGATATGGCAGAAGGTCCACTGAAACCAGCAATGTTTTCAGCGAAAACTCTAAACTCATACTCATTTCCCTCAAAGAGACCAAGTACTCTGATTCTGAGATCCTTACAGGGTGTCGTGTTGACACGGATCCATTTWCCGCCYTTRTGTYTACGCTCAACKATATATCCAGTGATTTGACTGCCTCCATCAAATAATGGCATGGTCCACCCAACAGTGAGAGCATCTTCTGCAATGTCTGATGTGTTTGGTTTGCCTGGATGGCCAGGGGCTTCAAACGTGTGTTGGGCAACGGTTGGTGCACTTTCAAGAGGAGCGCCGATACCCATTTTGTTCTCTGCACGGATACGCACAACATATTCAACACCGCTCTGCAAACGAGAGATCTTAAGCTTTGTAGCTGTGCTACCAGAGCTCACACCTCCCCAGGTTTCCTTCTTAGCCTCTCTCTTCTCAACAATGTAACCTGTTACAGGGCTTCCACCATCATCCTTTGGAGAACGCCAGTCAATAAGCATGTACTCAGGAGTAACCTCAAGGACATTGATTGGTCCAATGGGAGCAGCGGGCACATCAAGAACGGTCACATTCAAAGCCAGAGTCTTGGTTCCTGCAGGGTTGGAAACTGTGAGAATATAGGTTCCACTGTTGGTTCTCATACACTCATTGATGCTGAGAACTGTTGAATAGTTGTCACTCTCAATCTTAACTGAGCCTTCGGGTACAATTTCTGCTCCGTCAATGGACCATTTGGCAGTAGGCGCAGGGATGCCTCTCATGATAGCAGGGAGTCTGATTGTGCTTCCACATTTCACAATGATCCCTTCGATCAGCTTGGCCTCAACTTCAACGATTGGAGCCACTGTGAAAAGATGGAGAAGAAGATGTAGGTTAATTGTTATAATGTGTTTGATGATGGCAATTATGTTGTCTACAAATCAATACATATATGGGCGGTTTCCTGGACACAGATTAAGTTTAGTCCTGTAATAAGAATCACTTTCAATGGAGAATCTCTATTAAACTTGCTTTTTAGTATACAACTAGGATTAATCTCTGTTGGAGAAACCAAACCATTAAGTAAATATATAGCAAATCTCACCAAGCTTCTCCTGGCAGAGGACGGGGACAGTGGTGTCTGGTCTACTCAGTCCGATAGCGTTCTCCGCTCTCACACGGAATCTGTAAGTCTTTCCTTCCTCGAGGCCAGTGATGTGGCTCTCAGGGATGCTGACGGTGTTCCATTCATCCCACTCTCTCTCTCCTTCCTCTTGGTACTCAACCAGGAAACCTATGATGTTGCTACCTCCGTTGCGGTCAGGCCAGTTCCACACAAGCCAGACCTCCGTCTTGTCGACATCTACATGGTGCAAGTCCTTTGGTGGACCAGGTGGGACTGAAAATAGACCACACATTAGATGAGATGCGATTAGATTACAGATATCAAGTTAGTTATCAAGATACCACGTACATAACAATACACCCGTAGGTCTTAATGTATTTGGTTTGATTGATACTCACACAGTGGATTCATGGCTTTGACGGCTTTGGTTGTTTCAATGTATTCACTTCTGCCGAACTGATTCTCAGCAGCAACGCGGAACAAATACGATGTTCCTTCCATCAAGTGCTTGGCCATCATGCTTCGTTTCTTAGACGAAGAGCACACTGGCACCCACTGTGCGGCTGCCACATCTTTCTTCTCCACAACAAAGTTGGTAATACGTGCTCCTCCATTGTCCTCAGGGTCTTTCCAGGAGAGATAGGCTGAATCGCTTCTCACCTCTGAAACCCTCAGGTGCTGGATTGGACCAGGTTTGTCTAATAGAGTAAAGAATAACATAATTATAGCAACCCAGCATGCTAAGCACTACACATCTGTCTTCCTTAATTTCTGACAGAAATTATGAACGAAAAATTCCTTACCAAGGACAAGGACTGTGCATGTGGCAGTCCTTGATCCAGATGAGTTTTCTATGTTCAGAGTGTAGTCGCCACAGTCAGAACGGGCACAGTAGCGCATCTCCAATTTAGATCCTAATGGATTGACCTCAATTTCAGCTCTTGTGGGGACGTCTTTATCGTTCTTCTTCCATGTGACTTTTGGGAATGGAATTCCCTTGATTCCAGCAACCAGATTGATATGGGTTCCRGCCATGGCTTTCAACTCACGAGGCATACCCAGTTCAACATCCAACTCAGGAGGTTCTTTTGGGGATAGAAAAACAATAGGTGTTATAATTCATTTGTTTATTTCAATGATAATAAATTACCCAAATTATGAAAACAAATGTAATATCATTTTACCAAATCTGTCTTCTGCCTTCACTGGATCTGTGGTGTATGCGGGTTCAGATTCACCAGCGAAGTTCACAGCAGTAACTCTGAATTTGTAATATTCTCCCTCTTCCAGGTTAATGACCTTGAACTTGGTTTCTTGGCAGGAATCAGGAGTCTGATTCACTTTTTGCCACTCCTCTCCAGCTTTACTGAACTCAACGAGATAGCCAAAGATCTTTCCCCTGCCACAGTCTTTTGGTGGCTGCCAAGATAGTGAGACAGACTCCTTTGTCCAATCCACAGCTTCTGGCAGAACGGGGGGGCTTGGAAGCACTGAGGGAAGAAACAGTTGAATAAATTAGATCACATTTTTAAAGCTGTGAAATCTTGTAAAGAATGAATTAACTTTGCGCAAAGTCACTTACCAATTGGATCTTTGGCGAAGATGGGCTTTGATGGAGGGCTGGGGTCACCCAGACCCACAACGTTCTCAGCCATGACACGGAACTCATATTCACAGCCCTTGAGGAGGTCTGGAACAAAGTACTCTACTTTGGGGAAGATGCGGTCTTTTCCGGATGCGCGAGTCCATCTGTTAGCCATGGTCTCCTTCCTCTCAATGACGTAGCCAGTGATGGGCTTGCCACCATCCGCAGGTGGTTCCCAAGTGAGGAGGGCTTGATCCTTATAGATCTCCTTCACAATGGGCTGTTTGGGTGCATCTGGCACCTCTGTAATGGGAGAACGAATTGATCTGATCAGTTGTAGCAAAATGCATTCATGACAAAAGATAGTATGGTTGCATCTTAAATTGCACCCAATTCCTTACATAGTGCACTTCTTTTGACCAGAGCCCTATGGGTGCACCATATAGGGAATAGGGTGGCATTATGGATGTAACTTATATTTTCCCAGTATGTATCTTACTGAAGACATCCTTAGCCTTGGTCTCGGCAGACAGCAGTGGGTTGCTGACACCGTGGATGTTCACAGCACAAATTCTGATGATGTACTCTCTGCCCTCAATCAGCTTAGGAACTTTGCATGTTGTCCTGGTGCAAGCTGTTGTCACTGGCATCCAGAGGTCTCTGTTTGTGTCTCTCTTCTCAATGGTGTAGTTGGAGATGGCACATCCACCATCGTCCAGAGGAGGGTTCCAGGAAATCACCATGTGGTTCCTGTAGACCTCATTGAAGACCACTGGGCCCTCTGGAGGCTGGGGGCGATCTGAGGGAAAATAATAGCATTTAATAATTAATAATCTATTAGATATGGATCAGTCAATAATCAAACATATTTTGATTATAAGGGTTAATGAAGAGTGACATTAGGTCTGTCAACTAAGAACAACAAAGAACACCCTCACCAACTTACCAACAACAGTGAGACTGCAGATTCCTTTACGTAAGCCGACAATGTTCTCCACAACCACCTGGTATCTGCCGCTGTGTTCGCGTTTAGCCTTGGGCATAGCCAAGCACAGTGTTTTACTAGTGTTGGTCATTGTGACCTCCTCATCTGCTTTCAACTCTTCCTCGTTCTTTGTCCATGTTATTGTAGGTGCTGGCTTTCCAGTGAAGCGGCCTTGGAGGGTGCACACGTCTCCCACACGCACAACCGGTCTGTCACGGAAGTCCAAGTCGATCGTTGGGGGCTCTGAGGATGGAAGAACAAAGAAGTGATGTTTTCCATTATTTTTTTACTTTATAAAAACAAATAACATTCACCAATATATTTATAAAGATTTAGAATGACTATCTAACCCTTATTCAACACGTACCAAGTTCTTCCTTGACCTGGATTGGCTTGGTGCAGAAAGAGTGCTTTCCCTGACCAATCACGTTGACAGCACTGACACGGAATTCATAGGTGGAATTCTCTTTGAGACCTCCCTTTGTGAACTTCCTATCCATCAGCGTGTCATCAGTATCGATCTTATTGAAGTTATCCTTTCCAATCAGACGAGCTTCAAGCACATAACGTGTAACCTCAGAACCACCATCGTACTTAGGTGGTCTCCAGGCCAAACTGATGGAGTCTTTGGTGATGGCTGTGATTTCTAGATCCTCAGGACGCTCAGGAACAGCTAGCATGGAAAAAGGACACAAACATCCCATCAGGCCCAATGGAATATTATAAATAATTGCTGGATTTGTATACACTTACGTTACATTTTTGTAACAGCAAATTAAAATGCTGTCATTCGGGTATTAGGCAGGAACTCACAAATAGGGTCTTTGATGAGAACTGGTCGTTCTGATTCAAAAAATGGACCCATTCCGATGATATTCTCAGCTGCGATTCTAAAGAAATATCCTTTTCCGTCGATGAGACCCTGGACCACAGCATTGTGCCTGGTGACCGTGTAAGAGACCGCTGTCCAGCCCATGCGGTCAGACTCTCTCTTCTCAATTATGTAGTTGGTGATGGCTGAGCCACCGTCGTCTTCAGGGGAGTACCAGGTCAACTTGCAAGAGTCAATGGTGAGGTTCACACCAGAGAACGGCTGACCAACTGGGCCGGGAACATCTGAGAAACACACGTGAAACAAGTTTTCAATACCATTCAACTCCTGGGCCTGTATTCACAAAGCGTCTCAGAGTAGGAGTGCTGATCCTGGATCAGCTCTCCTACGCCGAGAAACTTGATACATACTGCCCCGGATATCTCCTGAGGTATAGTGAAGTTTACCAACGAGAAGAAGAAGTAAAGTTGTTTCTTACCCAACACCTCCACAATGACAGCCTTCTTCCTTTCCCCTCCTTCATTCTTTGCAATAAGGGTGTATATACCCTGGTGATGGCGTCTGCAGTTTTTGATAACCAGAGCAGAGCTGATTGACGTGATTTCAACCTTAGCCTCTGCTGGTAGAGGCTGGTCATCTCTGTTCCATGTGATCTCTGGTGCAGGCTTGCCTGACACGTAGGCCAGGAGGCGGATGGTACCACCGGCATGGACTACAATCTTCTCCTTCACTGAGGCATCCAAGTCCACTTCAGGGGCAACTAAAATAACAAGTGTGTGTTGGTTTAAGATGGCATACACTCTGTCTACAACCCAACTGCCACCCTATTCCCTATGTAGTGCACTATACAGGGAATAGGGTGTCATTTGGGACAGAGGCCCTATCATGGACCTAACAAATGGATAATCAATCTGTATATCATATCATAGTTGTCTTGTCTCTTACTTGTTCTGTCCTTGCATTCAATCACTTCGGCCACTTGACCGGGCTCACCGACGCCAGCAGCRTTCACTGCCCTCACTCTGAACTTGTACCTTCCCAGCTCTTTCAGTCCAGACACAACAAACTTAGTGCCTCTAATCTCCTTGTCTTTAGCCTGAAGTAGGGAAAACAAAAGTATCACAAACATTCAGATACTCTTAATTTGATGTTATTTAAATTAATTTACCAGGTTGTCYCATTAAGATCAAAAGTGTTTGAGAAAGAATACTTTTGAGAAATGATTTGAGTAAATGTAATTACCTTTTCCCATCCGTCTTTTATCACTACTACCTTTTCTTCTTCTTCTGATTCTGATATTTCATTTCCATCTTCGTCGAATATGATTTTCTTAACCTTTTTCGCTTTTACTACTACTTTGTCTGCTTCCGCTGCCTTCTGTTTTTCAATTTCTGCTTCTTTTTCCTCGTTTATGTATTCAACAAAGTAACCAGTGACCTTAGATCCACCATCAATCAAAGGTGGGATCCACTCCAGATCCACTGTTGACTTGGTCCAGTCTGTTACTTTGGGGGTTGGGGGACCGGGAAGAGCTACACACAAACAAGATGACATTTACAATGTCAGAAGGCCAAACAAATAGAAACAACATAGCTATGTAACAAATAGAAAATAGAAAAAGAACCCTCCCCATGTAAGAAAAACTGTATTTATGCATCTCAAATGTCACCATATTCCCTATATAGTCCACTACTTTTGACCAGGSCCCTATAGTGCACTAAATAGGCCAGAAATAKGGTGCCATTTGGGACGCACAGTATATATGTTAACTTACTAATAGGGTCTCTTGAAAGAACAGGATCCGATGGGACACTAGGAAGTCCCATGCCAGCTGCGTTGATTGCGGTCACACGGAACTGGTAGATTGCTCCCTCCTGCAGACCAGTGATCTCATACTCCTGACCCAGRGGCATGACCCTGATGGGGGCGCGGTTCACTTTGGTCCAGCGCTTAGCCGTCGTCTCTTTACGCTCCAGCCAGTAACCACTAACTGGAGATCCACCATCGTATTTTGGCTCGTCCCAGATGATCACCATTGACTCAAGAGTCACGTCTTCCACTATGGGCTTCTCAACTTGGCCAGGGACAGCTGTTGAGAGGAACAATAAAAAAATTGGTTATAAGAAATATATCCACAGTGACATTGACTTAGAAATGCTGATAATACAATTGTACATTCAACTTACTGAACAGATTCCTTGCTTTCTCAGGTTCGCTGTACAGCGGTGGTCCAACTCCATATTTGTTCTGAGCCATGACACGGAACTCATACTCATGGCCCTCAGTCAGCCTCTGAACTGTATACAGGCCTTCTTTGGGGTCGTCGGAAACGTGCACCCATGACTTTCTGTTTTCCTCACGCTTCTCAACGACGTAGTTTGTAACCTTGGAGCCACCGTCATCTCTAGGTGGTTTCCATGCAAGTGTTATCCTCTCGGCAAACACCTCTTTGAATTCGATTGGCCCGACAGGTACGCCAGGTCGTCCTGAGTTGAGGAAGAAAAGGAGCCAATGGTGTCATATTACAACACAATCAAGCAGACTAAACAAACAGAAAGAAATAAAGAAATTCAGAGAGAGATTCCTCACCTAGAACAGTGAGTTTGATTTCCTTAGATGCTTTGCCCAGACTGTTGCTAGCAGTGATAGTGTACAGGGAGCTGTCGTCTCTCTTGGACTGCTGGATCAGCAGCGTACATTTGTTATCAACGACCAGCTTGTTGACATGCTGATCATATTGCACTACACCTTTGTCTTCAGGCTTGGCAATGGGAGCCTTCTGCCATACGAGGGAGGGGAATGGACAGCCATGGATCCTAGCCACAATATGGACRTCTAGTCCCTCTTCACCTTCCATCTGTTCCTTCAGTTCAATGGTTGGAGCACCTAAACAATGGAGGATTGAGTCAGTACAAGTCAATCAAAGTGTTTTTTCTTCTCTCATTTAGAAGCATTTACAATAGCATACATGTGCTGTCCCCCTGAAGAACGCACTTTCCCCCGAAATGTTGGTGTTTTATGCCCATTCAATCTGAGCATATTTTATTCTTTCTTTATTTAACTTTCATACTTTTTCTTAACTGTACTTTTCACTCACATGTCTGGTCCTTGATAATGATTGGTCCAGCGGTAGCAGATGGTCTGCTTGGGCCGGCCTCGTTCACAGCCTTGACRCGGAACTCATACTCTCCTCCATTTTTAAGATCTTCAATGATGAAGATGGTTTCCTCAACATTACGCTTGTTACACTGCTTCCACGTCTCTTTCTCCGGGCCGCTRGTGTCCCAGCTCAGGCGCTCAATGATGTAGTGCGTCACAGGAGAACCACCATTGTTCTTAGGTGGCACCCATGTCAGGGTCACTGTATCCTTGGTTACCAGATTGATCTTGACATGGGTTGGGGGATCAGGTATGTCTGATAATGGGAATAAAGAATGGGAACTTATTAGTAAGGTGTACACTTTGTAACCTACATTTCACAAAATGTTATGTGTACATACCCACATAAAAAATACTATAGTAGACAACTATAGTATTCACTGTAGTGTTTTTGTAGACTTTAGTGTAGTATTCACTGTAGGGGTTTTGCAAAAATGGAACTGGAACTGTAGTGTACTGCTGTATTTACAGTTAACTATAGTATAAATACTGTAGTAAAATAAAACTGTAGTAAAACTGTAGTAAAACTGTAGTATATACTATAGTAATTAATGTTGTGTTTTTGCGGACTGTAGTATACCGTAGTATTTACTGTAGTGTTTTTGCGGACTGCAGTGTACCATAGTATTTATTGTAGTGTTTTTGCAGACATTTCTGTAGTATTTACTATAGTGTTTTTGTTTTATTATCTTCGACATAGAAGTAGAGGCTTTCTCCTTGAGGAAACCTGAAGAAAATACTAAAATAGCATTTTAATAGCAAAACCTACAGAAAAGGCAGATTAAATACTGTAGTATTTACTATAGTTTAAAATGTGTAGTGTTTTTGCGGACTGTAATGTCATTGCAGACATTACTGTAGTATTTACTACAGTGTTTTTTTGAGGATAATCTGTAGTATTTACTATAGTATTGTTGGATTCTAGCTTGAAATATACTTATTCATGTTACCATACTATAGCTTATTGATTAGTTTACATGTATAATGAATGTATATGTTGGGGTCAATGGAGGGTGGATAAGAACTAGGTGTATAGAAAGTTGCTGAATGAGGAAGGGGAAGTGCAGAAAGTGGTATTGTTAAATCTAATGGCTCCTAAGGAGCGAGGAAATGGGCAACAGTATGGTTTCAGTTACTGATAAGGWAGGACAGTCGCGGATTCGGGAGGAGCGAGGAATTCGGCCCGATGTCTGGTCGATTGAAGTGAGAAGGAACAGTCCTATCCCACACACATATATTTCCACGCCCATGAAGGTTCTAGCGGGAGGTGGGSCCATGACTACATCAGTGAGAGGGACCAATTATGTTCCTGACTAGCAACAGAGATGTATTGGCTATCTAGATGTGCAAGGAGTTGACTCCTCCTAGTAGGAGGGTATAAATATATCTGCTTGTGTAAATATGTCTTTGTCTTTGCAGCTGTTTGACACATTGGGGGAATAAACTTGGTTTGAGCTTTTCCTAGTCATCCGTTTGAGTTTTAACTCTGTTTGTTTARAGCCTACAGTATAATACAACATTCTATAGTAAGTACTACACATGATAGAGAGATACTACAGTGTTATACATTATACATTTTACTGCAGTTTACTATATAATTCTATAGTAAGTACTGTAGTRTTCTATAGCAAACTGTAGTATTTGTTCATGTGGGTATTATCATTACTACTGTATATATAGTGGTTAGGATTTGGCGCTCTCACCGCCGCTGCCCGGGATCAATTCCCGGTCAGGGAGCAGACAATTTTGTTGCGGCAGGTAGCCTAGTGGTTAGAGCGTTGGGCCAATAACCGAAAGGTTGCTGGATCGAATCTCCGAGCTGACAAGGTAAAAATCTGTCGTTCGGCCTCTGAACAAGGCAGTTAACCCACTGTTCCCCGGTAGCCCATCATTGTAAATAAGAATTTGTTCTCAACTGACTTGCCTAGTTAAATAAATAAAAATATGCCATTTAGCAAATAMTTTTATTCCAAAGTGACTTACATGAGTAAGTACATATTTCGTACATATAAATATGAGTACATATTTATTTGTTAGTAATTAATTTGTGACTTACAGATGGGGTCTCTTGCCCTTGCAGGCTCAGTGGTCTCAGTGAAAGGTCCCATTCCCAGACGGTTCTCTGCCCGCACACGGAACACATACTCCTGTCCCTCCAGCAGTCCCTCCACAACGTAGGCCTGGCTGAAACAGCACTGGTTTACTATGGTCCAGGCCTTTCCTGTCACATTCTTCTTCTCAATGAAGTAACTCTTGATCCTCTCGCCACCGTCGTTAGCAGGCAGTTTCCAGATCAGCCTCATGGTAGCTCTGGTGATGTCAGTCACTTTGAGCTCTCGAGGAGCACCAGGCACGTCTGAAAACAGATGTCAAACAGACGTTAATATGTGTTGGGTTTCTCATAAATGTTTCATGTCCTAAACAACAATATACTTTTTGATATGAGCCTCCTTTYGTATTTTTCCTGGCTTTGCACGTACCCATCCTTTCCTTCATTAATTGCTTTTATACTGCACTTACCGAGAACATTGACTCTGACGTTGACATGTTTCTGTCCAGCCTTGTTCTTGGCTGTGATGGTGTATCTTCCAGAGTGGGTCCTCAAGCACACAGGTACAGTGATGTTTGAGGTAGTATCAGTAGATTCAATCTAAACAAAGGAAATTAAGTCATTAGTCCTGGTGAGAAAGATCAAATCAGGACATTTATACATCTTGGTCAGACAATGTGATTATTTTACTACTTATAACAAGGAGTTAGTGTTAGTCCTTTCACCTTGATGCATGGTAGCAGTACAATGCCTTATAACAAGGGTTATGTGTTACATCCTTTCACCTTGATGCATGGTAGCAGTACAATTCTTATAACAAGGTTTATGTGTTACACCTTTCACCTTGATGCATGGTAGCAGTACAATGCTTATAACAAGGGTTATGTGTACGTCCTTTCACCTTGATGCATGGTAGCTGTACAATGCCTTATAACAAGGTTATGTGTTACGTCCTTTCACCTTGATGCATGGTAGCTGTACAATGCCTTATACAAGGGTTATGTGTTACGTCCTTTCACTTTGATGCATGGTAGCTGTACAATGCCTTATAACAAGGGTTATGTGTTTCGTCCTTTCACCTTGATGCATGGTAGCTGTACAATGCCTTATAAAAAGGTTATGTGTTACGTCCTTTCACCTTGATGCATGGTAGCTGTACAATGCCTTATAACAAGGGTTATGTGTTACGTCCTTTCACCTTGATGCATGGTAGCTGTACAATGCCTTATAACAAGGGTTATGTGTTACGTCCTTTCACCTTGATGCATGGTAGCTGTACAATGCCTTATAACAAGGGTTATGTGTTACGTCCTTTCACCTTGATGCATGGTAGCTGTACAATGCCTTATAACAAGTTATGTGTTACGTCCTTTCACCTTGATGCATGGTAGCTGTACAATGCCTTATAACAAGGGTTATGTGTTACGTCCTTTCACATTGATGCATGGTAGCTGTATCTGGACAGTTTATCTCAATCTCTTCATTCAAAGACTCAATCATGGACACTCTTATTGACAGTTTTGGCTGCTTTGCGTGATGTATTGTTGTCTCTAACTTCTTGTCCTTTGTGCTGCTACCATGGTGTTTTGCTACCATGTTGTTGTCATGTTGTGTTTGCTACCATGTTTGTCATTTTGTGTTGCTACCATGTTGTTGTCATGTTGTGTTGCTACATGTTGTTGCTACCATGGTGTTGTCATGTTGTGTTGCTACCATGCTGTTGTCATGTTGTGTTGCTACCATGCTTTGTCATGTTGTGTTGCTACCATCCAGCTGTTTTTCATGTTGTGTTGCTACCATGCTGTTGTCATGTTGTGTTTGCTACCATGCTGTTGTCATGTTGTGTTGCTTTACCATGCTGTTGTCATGTTGTGTTGCTACCATGCTGTTGTCATGTTGTGTTGCTACCATGCTGTTGCATGTTTGTGTTTCTACCATGCTGTTGTCATGTTGTGTTCTACCATGCTGTTGTCATGTTGTGTTGCTACCATGCTGTTGTCATGTTGTGTTGCTACCATGCTGTTGTCATGTTGTGTTGCTACCATGCTGTTGTCATGTTGTGTTGCTACCATGTTGTTGTCATGTTGTGTTGCTACCATGTTGTTGTCATGTTGTGTTGCTACCATGCTGTTGTCTTTGGTCTCTATTTATGTGATGTGTGTTTTGTCTTATATTTATATGTTTTTTATTTTTTTAAATGTAAATCATCATCCCATCCTCCGTCCCTGGAGGTCTTTGCCTTTTGGTACGCCATCATTGTAAATAAGAATTTGTTCTTAACTCACTTGCCTAGTTAAATAAAGGTTAAATAAAAATACATCAGATAAATAAATAAATCTGTACTATGCATGTCAATCTCGTCTGGCTCAAAGTGGAGGAGAGATTGACTTCATCACTACTTGTATTTGTGAGAGGTATTGACATGTTGAATGCACCGAACTGTCTGTTTGAACTACTGGCACACAGCTCGGACACCCATGCATACCCGACAAGACATGCCACCAGAGGTCTCTTCACAGTCCCCAAGTCCAGAACAGACTATGGGAGGTGCACACAGTACTACATAGAGCCATGACTACATGGAACTTTATTCCACATCAAGTAACTGATGCAAGCAGTAAAAATAGATTTAAAAAACAGATAAAAATACACCTTTTGGAACAGCGGGGACTGTGAAGAGACACAAACACAGSMACAGACACGTGCATACACACACACGATAACATGGATTTAGTGTTGTAGATATGTGGTAGTAGAGTAGTGGCCTGAGRGCACACACTTAATGTGTTGTAAAATCTGTTGTGAATGTATTGTAATGTTTAAAAAATTKTATAACTTCCTTAATTTTGCTGGACCCCAGGAAGAGTAGCTRCTGCCTCCATAATAAATACAAATATAAATGCCTTACCTCTGAATCAACTGGAAGGACATGAAGGCGATTCTTCTTGTGGGTCTTTGCTGGACCAGTGTATTCCCAGGTCACCTTAGGAACGGGACGCCCTTTGATGGTGGCAGGGATTCTGAAGGCATGACCAGCTCTGACGCAGAGCAAATCTTCCACAATGCAATCAATAAGGATCTTCGGCCCCACTGTGACATAAAAAGGCATCATCAAAACAAAGAACAACAATAAACTTGTGACTACTGGTTAAAGGAATACTTCACTCAAAAACTATATTTTAGTATTTTCGCCATCAATTAACAATTCCCAATTTTGTTTGCATGCGTTTTGCATCATATGATGCGTCAAGGAAGGTTTTTGCTCWACTGAAAGTGCTTTATCTTGAAAACTTGACTGCTAACACGCATAAAAACATACCTTTTCAAATTAAAATAGATAAATAAGTAGGTCTAATTACCATGTATGTCCTCAATTAGTACTTCAGTCTTGGGACTTGGGTCAGACTCGCCGATGTCATTGACAGCTGTGACTCTGAACTTGTAGTGTTTCAGCTCTTTGAGACTTGGGACAGTGAGCTCTGTGGTCTCATGCAGAGTATCTAGATCTGTGATCCTGTTCCAGAAAGAGCTGCCTTCATCCTGGATCTCAACGATGTAACCCTTGATGGGGCTTCCCCCGTCTTTTTCAGGTGGAGACCATGTGAGGCTGACACTGTGCTTGGTTTTGTCTGCGACCTCTGGTGGTGCTGGCATGCCGGGTTTCACTGTGGGGCACAGAGGGAAAACATCAAGGTCACCATCTCTGGTCATTACAAGGTATTCCTGAGTCTCTCAATAGGGCACATACTTACATATTCTTCAATACAATTTCCAAAGCAGCTAAATGAATACTAATGTTATTTTTATTTCTATAAATATACATATTATAACCTGTAGAAAAAGGGAAAATGATACTTACTAAGAGGGTCCACTGCATTTGCAGGATCGGAAGGTCCACTGGGGGGTCCAATACCGGCAACATTGACAGCCATGACACGGAACTCATATGCGGACCCCTCAATCATACGAACGACCAGGAACTCCCAGCCCTTAGGGCCKCGCTTGGTCACTGGGGCTTTATTTACCCGGGCCCAATAAGACGAACCTTTCTCCCTCTTCTCCAGCCAGTAGCCAGAGATAGTGGATCCACCGTTGTCTCGTGGAGGGTCCCATGTCACAAGCATGGAGGACCTGGTGTGCTCTGCGATCTTTGGTTTCTCTGGAGGACCAGGGAGTCCGTACAGATCCTTGATGACGGTGGCCTCTGTTTCGCAGGCGTCACTCTGTCCATACTTGTTCTCTGCTCTCACTCTGAACTGGTACTGGCTACCGGTTTCCAGATTCCAAACCTTTGAGAAGACATTTGGGAACATTGAGTAAATGATTAAACGATTCAATTAAGTCCACTATAAGCATTCATGCAACTGTCTTAACATATTACAATCTTTGTTGTTTCTTTTGATATATAGAGAGACATAGCATATTATATGTCTCATTATTAAGGCCCATACATTAGAATTCTTCACAAGCACCAAAAAGTTGAAAAAAGACAGGGGCATACCTACCCGTACCCTACCTGAATAAATATTTTTTTCAAGATATAGACCTGGTCCGAACTAACCCAAAGACAATCAGACCCATCCCCGTATAGACCCTGTCGGGTCCGGTCAGATCCAAGTGAGGGAAGCAGYAGAAAATAATTGTTTTAGCTACGTTATCAACCAGAGCTGTTAATGCGCGAGGKAAAGAGAAACTGCTGGTTTCAGGTATTCGGGAACAGGTGGACCAGTGAAGACCTCTACCATACATGCTCATGACCTGCTATGAAGCATTATACCGGCGGGTTTTAACTCAAGTGTTACCAAACATAATATATTCAATCTGTTTTATACTGACCCCGAGTCGTTTCTCAATGATGCTGTTGGTGATCACCGTCCATACAGGAATGGGTCTAGGCTCAGATTTAGGCTTAGGCTCCTCATCCTCAGAATCCTCATATTCTTCTTCAGGTTCCACCTCAGGAAGAATGTCCAGCTTCTCAACGATGTAGTTAGTGAGCTCACTTCCCCCGTCGTCCTCTGGGGCGTCCCAGGTCAGCTTGCAGGACTCAGCCTTGATGTTACCAATATTCACATTCCTTGGTGGCAGAGGACGGTCTGTAAACAAGAGAGAGGATTAATATTGTTACCCTTATAATGACAACGCAACAATTCAATGAAAAAAAGTCAGACTACAGTAGACAGACTAAAATATCTTATTTTTGCTAATTTGAATGGATATTTTCTTGCAGAAAAGTGAGCTAATGGCTTTGACTTTACTGATTCATACTCCCGGTGTCCAGAAAATGAAGAAAAGCAAACAACATACATAATATCAGACCACTTACCTAACACATTAACCTTGATGGTGTGACTAGCTGACCCAAGACGGTTGGAGGCAGTCACTGTAAAGATGCCTTTGTCCAATCTGGCTGCTGCAGGGATACTAAGTTTGGTGTTGGACTGGATTCTGTTGATCTCCTTGGTGTCCAACAACAGAGTCTCAGTGGGCTCTGCAATAATGACTTCATCCTTCAACCATTCAACCTTGGGCATTGGAAGACCAGTCACCTCAGCAGGGATTTCAATAGGCTCTCCCTTCTTGACGGTGATGGCATCTCCCTTGAAGGTCTTYAACATCCTCACAGTAGGAGGAACTGAAATAGAAGGAGCAACTCAGTGACAAGTTTATTCAATTCAATTCAGTYCAATTCAATTCAGTCCAATTAAAATCAATCAAGTCCAATTAAATTCAACATGTTTACCATTTTAGCATATAGGACAAATACCAAGACCATAGAACTCGGAGGACTAACCTTCATCATCTTGAATGACAATGGTGAGTGGAATTCCAGGTTCACTTGGTCCAATCAAATTGACAGCCTTGACACGGAACTCATACATAAACAGCTCCTCAAGGTTATCGACGGTCATGAAGAGGTCCTTGCACATCTCTGTGTTACAAGGCTCAAATGCTGGGGCATCGTGCTTCTTCTTCTCAACAAAGTAGCCCACGATTGGACTGCCTCCATCGTTGCGGGGAGGTCTCCATGCAAGGCTGATGGAAGACTTTGTCCTCTCAGTGTAGTGGAACCTCTCAGGYGAAGTTGGTGGAGCTTCAATTAAAATATAGAGTGATTAACCTCTATTAATGATCTGACCTGCACAGAAAAACATTTGCATGAATCAACAAAATKTAGACATTACCTTTAGGATCCACTGCAGCAATAGGGCCCAGATCAACAGGAGGGCCACAGCCAAACTTGTTCTTCGCCACAACCCGGAAGATGTACTCCTGTCCTTCAACAATACCCACAATCTCACACTTAGATGAGGGTGTCTCGATGGGCTGTCTCCACGTGTGCATCTTGGGATCTCTTCTCTCAATGATGAAGCCGGTCAGATCACTGCCACCGTCGTCATCAGGATCGGACCAGTTCAGAATCATCAGTTTCCTGGTTACCACCACAGGTTTCAGGTCCAGCACAGGCCCGGGAACATCTGACAGAGGACAGGTCAAAGTGTTACATCCAAGTACAATATGTGAGTAAGTAAGTAGGTAGCTTTGTCCGAGCCAGAATGGACAATAGGTTAGGAGCCTATCTCCTGTATCTGTAGCGTGAGGCAGCTTGAAGTACATCCCCTGGAAAGGGTACTAGTCTATCGCAGGCCAACAACATTTAAGGYGACATTATTACTCTTTGGATAATCCACAATAGATGTTTTTATAGATGTTCTATTAACTATTAACAAACAGACTATTCATTAACCCTAATCCTAGCTTTACATCATCAAAGTACAACCAAATGTGAAATATGCCCAAAATGGCATACTGTGAAATCATAGCTAATAGAGAATTCATCAAAACACTTACCCATGACATCAACCCTTGTCCATGTAGACTTGATTCCGCTGCTATTTCTTGCACTGATCTGGTATTTGCCAGGATCCTTTCTCGTGGCGGCCTTGATACTGAGAGTGCTTTCCTTTCCAACATTTTCTATCTGGACATGGTCTTTTTCAGGTGGACCGTCATCTTTGGTCCATTTGATGTCTGGAGGAGGTTTACCAGTGACCAGGGCAGGCAGAATCAGTGGCTCCCCAGCTCTGATCATTACGCCATTCCTCACAGTGAGATCCAACTCTACCACTGGAGCCTCTGTAGACACAATCAATATTCAGTGACGTTAGCTATCTTTTAATAATAATAATAATACACAGGACTTATATAGTGCTTTCAAAGACCCAAAGTCACTTGAATATCCATGGAGGTTAATGAAGGGAGAACGACAATAGTAATGGCTGRAATGGAATGGAAGGAACAGTGGTATTTGATATTATTCCATTCATTTCGTTCCAGCGATTACAATGAGCCTGTCSTCCGATTCAATGTGACACCAATGGAGGCCACTGTTGTTAATGTATTAAGCATACGTTTGTTGTCATTGTTTTGAATAAGCTTTTTGATCATTGGTTACTGTACCTTTAGGATCTCTGACAAAGACTGATTCAGTCAAGCCAGGAGTTCCTTCACCAGCTCCATTGACTGCGATCACACGGACCAGGTACTTGGCTCCTTCTCTGACTCCATACACAGTGAAGGCCCGGGTCTTCCAGGGTCTCTCTGTGGAGCGGGACCAGTCATTGGTGCCTGCTAGGGTCTTGTCAACATGGTATCCCAGGATGTCTCCACCTCCATTGGAGGCAGGAGGATCCCATTCCACATCAATGGAAGACTCAGTGGTGTCAAGGATTCTTGGGAACGGTGGTCCAGGTGGCACTATGGGACAAACACATCAACAATAACATATTGTATTTGATCATTGTTCAACAATGAAACTTAATCACAATGAATCATTGTGTTGTATTATATTTTATTGATGTTGTGCATTTTGTATGCTTAAACTCACAAAATGAATTTCCATGCAAATGGACAATAAAAGGTATCGTATCATAATCTTGTTGACTTACAGATTGGATCCTGGCATGTCATGGGATCAGACGGGACGCTGAACTTCCCAGGCCCAGCTTGGTTCTCAGCAGCCACCCTGAAGATATATGTCAGACCCTCCAGTAGGCCTTCCACATTCATTTCTGTATCCTCCAAAATTACCCGGTTGACTCTGGTCCAATGGGTGCTGTTGATCTCACGACGCTCCACCCAGTAACCAACGATGGGGCTGCCCATGTCATTTGGCGCCTCCCAGGTAACCAGCATGGAGTTGGCTGTGATGCCGTCAATCTCAGGCTTCTCTGGAGCCTCTGGTGGGTCTAGAATAAGAAGTGAACATCACAGTTGTAAGAACAAAGTACAATCACGACTAACCCAGATGTGCAAAACTGGTTGAACTGACATCATTATTTCAACCTGATTTTGAATGTTATAGACATGATAAAACTCTTTAAAATACATTATTTACCAAATGGATCCTTGGCAATAATTGGCTTAGAGATACATGGTGGTCCAGGACCAAACTTGTTCTCAGCAGTGACACGGAAGATGTACTCCTTCTTCTCTATCAGTTTGGTCACTGGGTATCTACATCCTCTGAGCGTTGAGGTTACGGTGATCCATCCGATCTCCACCTTGGAGTTGTCCTTCCTTTCCAATGTGTAGTTCAGTATCTCACTGCCACCATCATCCATGGGAGGATCCCACTTGCAGATGACAGAGKTCTTCCTGATCTCCTCAAACCTGAAGTTGATTGCAGGACCAGGTGCATCTGTAAAAAGTAAAATAAGAGGTTTTATATTACGTTTTCAAAATGTGGTTGGAAAATAACTATGAGCTTCAACAACACCACTAAATTAATTTAAAAAAAATATGAATAAAATATTATATCTCACCTAGCACATTGACTTCACAAGTTGCAGAGGCAATACCATGGTCGTTCTCGACCTTGATAGTGTACACGCCATGGTCACCCCTGATGGTGTCCCTGACAATGCAAGAGGATTCTCCCCTCTTCTTGTCATGGATGGTGAGACGTTCCTGGAGGGTTGGGTAGTCAGGGAGTTCCTCCTCAGGCTCTTCATGGGCAGGCTCTGCAGCTGGGGCCTCTGCAGCTGGAGTCTCAACCTCTCCCTCCTTGACTTCCTTCTTTTCTCCTTCCTTCACTTCCTTCTTTTCCTCCTTCTTCACCTCCTTCTTCTTAACAAAGGGTTTCTCTGGTCTCTTCTTCATGGCTTCAGGTCTGATGACCACGTCGTTCCTATACCATGTGATTTGAGGRTATGGGGATCCAGAGATGTTGGCGTCCAGTCTGATCTCAGCACCTCTCTTAATGCTCATACCGGACTGCAGGCTTCCACTGAGGAACACCTTGGGTGTTTCTGAAAAGAAAAGAAAACAACCACATTTAGRAATGACAAATGACCTGGCTGAAAAATCGTATCATTGTTTTGAATTGTGACGGTTTGAATAAGATGTATCCTTCCTTACCAACAGCATCAGAAGCCTTCACTATTGGTGTGCTGCGTGATGGGTCGCTGACTCCGGCAGCGTTCTCAGCTCGTACACGGAACTGGTATTGTTTTCCCTCCCTGAGATTCCTCACTGTGTAGGACAGCACAGGCACAAGGAAGTCGTTGCATCTTGTGAAGTTCTCATCACCCTTCATCATCATCTCCAGAACGTAGCCCATAATCTTGCAGCCCCCATCATACATMGGTGGTTTCCATGTGAGGGTGATAGTCTTAGAAGTAGGGTTGTGGGTCTCAACATCTAATGGAGGGTCAGGGCGCTCTGAAATATTGAACAAGGAACACTTAATAAATCCAATACAACTCTTTAGAAATKTAGTCTTTCTTGGAAAATAAAATCATCAACTTTGACTTGTGAGCAAGGTTCGCACCTGTTATTCATTTAAGGCGTTTCTTGGACACAAAATAAATATTTCACTCACGTTTCTGATCCTCTGCGATCACGGGGTTGCGGAGCTCAAGGTACTCCCCACCACCAATCTTGTTGACAGCTTTGACCCGGAAGTARTACTCTCCATTGGGGATCAGATCCTTGACGGGCCAGCTGACTTTGTTCTCTCCAGACATCATGTTGACATAGGTCCTCCGGCCTGCCTCTCTGCGCTGTAGCACATAGTGGAGAACAGGGCTGCCACCATCATAGTTGGGAGGATCCCAGGAAATCTTGCAAGAGCTCTTGGTGATTTCACTGGCAACAATGTCTTTGCAGGGACCGGGCAGGCCTGTCAAAACAAACATGGATATGAAGATTTGATCTTGATAGTTGTAGTATGCTGGTGCTAGTAAATCATATTTCTAATATTTTCAACCAAATAGAGTATTTATGTCAAATGTAATGATTACACTATTAGGGACACCATGGAATATGGAAGTAATAATATATTTTATTTTGACACAAACGTACCAACRACTTTAACATTGATTGTTCCGCTGCTAGTTCCCAAGGAGTTCTCCAGTGTGACCTTGTACTGGCCGGCGTCTGCATGCAGACAGCTCTCGATCTCCAGATGGCAGGAGAGGTACTCCTGTCTGAAGGTCATTCTSTCATCGTCCTTCAGCTCYTTTCCGTCTTTGTGCCAGGTGATCTTGGGTTTGGGCACTGCTCTGAATGGGATGGGGAGATACCACTTCTCTCCCTCAACAATCACAATGTCCTTAGTCTGGAACTCAAGGATTGGGATGCCTTCAGGAGGGAAAAATATAGTATAATCAGATATCAGTATATAATATATCTCTGGAAACGGAAATATACATTATGGAAGGTTTACTTACAGTCAGAGTCCTTGGCATAGACCTTCTCAGAGATATCAGATGGCTCACTAACTCCAACAGAGTTTATGGCACGGACTCTCAGGACGTATTGTTTCTCTGGGATGATGCCCTCCTCTGTTTTGTATTTGAGCTCCTTGATTGGGCGAGAGTTGATTCTCATCCACTTCTCAGTACCAGCCTCACAGAGCTCGATATGGTAGCCAGTTACAGGGCTGCCGCCAGTTCTCTCTGGTGGTCTCCAAGCAATACACAAATGGTCTCTGCTGGCTTCAGTGATGTGAAGCTCAATTGGAGGAGAGGGTACACCTATWAAAAACAATACAAAGACAAGAATTATAATATTGCAGATGTGGGTTTCTTCGTTGGTAAATAGACTATCAATTATAAATTACTCATGCAAGTCAAACAAATGTAGCCATAAAACACAGTGTTTTTACTTTAAAAACGGATAAAAACCCACCTGTTGGATCTTCAATAGCAATGATTTCTGTTGGTTCACTAGGGTGTCCAACACCGGCCTCATTCTCAGCACGAACCAGGAACTGAACCTCGGTTCCTTCAATGACGTCTGTCACTCTGTACTTGCAGTCAGCACCTGAGGTCTTACCACACTTCACCCAGCGGGTGCCCAGTTTCTCCTTCTTTTCAATTGAGTATCTAATAGAATAAAATATTGCCAAATGTTATAAACATGCTTATACGACAAAAGTACACTCTATGACACTCCTATAACACTAGAGTTGACCAAAGTTTACCTCAGAACTGGTTTGCCACCATCATTCTTGGGGGCGTCCCACTGCAAGTCAACATGTCTCTTTGACACTCCATGGACAGAGAGATTATATGGTGGTCCAGGGGTAGCTGAAAATAGGAAACAGTACTTAGAAATGGACTAGTGAACACTAGTTACATACAGTAACACTATAAACATKAACTATGATCTTACTGAAAGTATCTTTAGCCATAATGGAGTCTTCCAGTTCACAGAATTCACTGGGTCCAACAGCATTCTCAGCAGCCACACGGAACACATAGAGGGAGCCTTCATTCAGTGGAGTGACCGTATACTTCAGCTCCTTCACAGTAGTGTCCACTGCCTGCCAGCCCTTACGCCTGACGTCCCTCTTCTCAACAATGTAGTTGGTGATGGGTGAACCACCATCCTTCTCTGGTACTGTCCACTTCAGCTCAGCACTGTTACTGGAAATGTTGATGACATCCAGCCAGCGTGGGGGTGTAGGAGGATCTGGAAAATGAATGCATCATCATCAACCATCAACTCAGTCAACCAACCATGACACACTGAACCGCTTCAGATGGAAATGATCTCAGTCGGTGTGTCACAAATGACACTCTATTCCCTATATAGTACACTACTTGTGACCATAACGTTAAAGGGAATAGGGTGCCATTTGGAACGCAGTCAGCTACTTACTGAGTCTCTCCTTGCACAGAACTGGATCGCTAGGCTCGCTGGGATCACTCTCCCCAGCGATGTTGACTGCAATGACCCTGAAGGAGTACTCCTGTCTGTCCATCAGGCCTCTCAGGAAGTGCTCCAGGATATTGATTCCTTCTGAAACCCGGACCCACTGCTCAGTTCCACTCTTCAGGAGCTCAATGATGTAGCCCTCGATCTTGGCACCACCGTCATGCTCAGGCTTGGTCCACTGTAGGAAGGCAGAGGTCTTGGCCACGTCTTTGACAGTTGGCTTACCAGGAGCCCATGGAGGATCTGTAGGAAAAGAAGACATGTTGTTTTGGTTAACAACATCACATTTCATAAACGATTAATGGTCTGTTGATTAAATACAATATATATATAAAAGTATGTGGACACCCCTTCCAATTAGTGGATTTGGCTATTTCAGCCATGCAATCTCCATAGACAAACATTAGAAGTAGAATGGCCTTACTGAAGAGCTCAGTGACTTTCAATGTGGCACCGTCATAGGATGCCACCTTTCCAACGAGTCAGTTCGTAAAATTGCTGCCCTGCTAGAGCTGCCCCGGTTAAAAACTTCTTAGGGCTAGGCCTTTTTCTCTCAATTTCCACCTGAATGACGTGCCCAAAGTAAACTGCCTGTAGCTCAGGCCCTGAAGCCAGCATATGCATATAATTGGTACCATTGGAAAGAAAACACTTTGACGTTTTTAGAAATGTTAACATAATGTAGGAGAATATAACACAATAGATATGGTAGGAGASAATCCAAAGAAAAGCCAACCGGATTTTCTTTTTTTTTGAGAGACCATGCTCTTACAATGGCAAGTATAAGAGCATACTGGAGCTCCCAGGATGCAATTCCTATGGCTTCCACGGGGTGTCAGCAGTCTATGTTCAAGGTTTCAGGCTTGTAACTTCCAAAACGAATAAGAAATATCAGTTTTAGTACAGGGACACAGTCTTGGAAATACTATGAAGAGAGGACACACCTGCTAAAATTGGTTTCCTATTGAACATACTTCTTTCCGTAAAAAATATTATAGTTTGATTACAKTTTAGGGTAACTGAGGAGTAAATAGAAATGTATGTTGACTTGTTGAAACAAAGTTTAGGGGTAGATTTTCGAATTCCTTTCTCTGCATGTTGAACGAGTGGATTACTCAAATCGATGGCACCAACTAAWCAGACTTTTTGGGATATAAAGAAGGATTTTACCTAACAAAACGACACTACATGTTATAGCTGGGACCCTTTGGATGACAAATCAGAGGAAGATTTTCAAAAAGTARGTGAATATTTAATCGCTATTTGTGAATTTATGAAACCTGAGCCCTAAAGTGCAGTTATTGTGAAGTGGAAGCGTCAAGGAGCAGCTCAGCCGCGAAGTGGTAGGTCAGACAAGCTCACAGAACAGGACCACCRAGTGCTGAAGCGCGTAGTGCGTAAAAATTGTCTGTCCTWGGTTGCAAAACTCACTTCCGAGGTCCACACTGCCTCTGGAAGCAACATTAGCACAAGAACTGTTCGTTGGGAGCTTTGTGAAATGGGTTTCCATGGTCGAGCAGCCACACGCAAGCCTAACATCATCATGCGCAATGCCCWGCGTTGGCTGGAGTGGTGTAAAGCTTGCCGCCATTGGACTCTGGAGCAGTGGAAATGCGTTCTCTGGAGTAATGAATCATGCTTCACCATTTGGCAGTCCGACGGACAAATCTGGGTTTGGCGGATGCCAGGAGAACGCTACCTACCCCAATGCATAGTGCATTGGTGGCTGAGTAATAATGGTCTGTTTTTCATGGTTCGGGCTAAGCCTCTTAGTTCCAGTGAAGGGAAGTCAACTTTTTGGAAACAGTTTGGGGAAGGCCCTTTCCTGTTTCAGCATGACAATGACCCCGTGCACAAAGAAAGGTCCATACAGAAATGGTTTGTTGAGATCGGTGTGGAAGAACTTGACTGGCGTGCACAGAGCCCTGACCTCAACCACATCAAACACCTTTGGGATGAATTGGAAGGCCGACTGCGAGCCAGGCCTAATCGCCTAATATYGGTGCCCGACCTCACTAATGCTCTTGTGGCTGAATGGAAGCAAGTTCCCGCAGCAGTGTTCCAACATCTAGCCTTCCCAGAAGAGTGGAGGCTGTTTAAGCAGCAAAGGTGGGGCCAACTCCATATTAATGCCCATGATTTTGGAATGAGATGTGTCCACATACTTTTGGTAATATAGTGATTGTTGGATGTATTACCAATAGGATCCTTGACCAAGATCTGGTCAGTTTCCTTGCTTGGTTTTCCAGGTCCGGCGAGATTCTCAGCCAAGACTCTGAACTTATACTTCTTCCTTGTGGGTAGTCCTTTGACTCTGCAAATCAGGAACAATCACATAATCAACACCACGATCAAATGAATAGCTACAACCAGAAATTAAATCAACACTGTCATTACTGCCTTCAATGACTAAAATGTAAGCATTACGATGTTAATTAACTAAATGTATTCTAACGTCTTACCTGAATGTTGTGTCTSTGATTGGGATCTTGTTGCATCTGATCCATCTGTTCTGGTCTGGTTCAAACCTCTCAACCCAGTACCCAGTGATAGGACTGCCACCATCCTCTTCAGGCTCATACCAATTCAGAGTCAGGCCATCTTTAACAATATCAGAAGGCTCCAGCTTGGTTGGCGCACCAGGAGAATCTGAAAACAACAGTTACAGACAATTTAGCAACAACCCAGAAAAGAAAATAATACTCTAAAGGAAATACAATTATATTGCTTTGACTAAATACAAACATAAACTTAACATACCAAAGGCATATCTGGCAATGATTGGCACATGTTCCGCTGGCACACCAATACCAAACTGGTTCTCAGCAAACACTCTGAAGATGTATTCCTTGAAAGCCGTCAGGTCGAGGGCCTTGAAGTTGGTCTCTTTGACAGTGGAGGAGAGCTTGTGCCAGATCTCGCTTTCTGCGGCTCTCCTCTCCACTATGTAGTTAGTGACCTTTGCACCTCCGTCATCTCTGGGAGGGTTCCAGGCCAGGAAACAGGACTTGTTGGTGATCTCAGAGATATCAAACGCAGCTGGAGGACCAGGCTTATCTGTTCAAGACAAATAGAAAACAATGTCAGAACATTAAAGAACACACTTTTAAACAAGTGTTTCCTCACAAATAAAGGTGACAAAATATGATACCTAGAATGTTGACGTCAACGGTTGCAGTAGCACGGCCACAGCTGTTGTGTGCTTCAATGATGTAGGTAGCTGTGTCCTCTCTTGTTGTCTTGCTGATAGTAACAACGGAGTGACCAGGCTTGTCGTCAATAGAAACTCTATCGTCACCCTTCAGAACCATGTCACCCTTGGTCCATTTTACTTTAGGTACGGGCTTTCCAAGAACATCAGCTGGAAGCTCAATCTTAGAGCCAGCTTTGGCGGTGAGTCCAGCAAGACATTTAACATCCAGAAGAATCTCTGGGGGGTCTGTGAGATTATACAGAAAATGTGTTATACTGATGATACAGAAACACATTTCAGCCACTATGCAAGATTATTCATGTTACATATACAGACATGGAGCATTTACGCAAAACATACCTTTAGGATCAACAGCCAAAATCTCATCTGTAGCCTTGCAGGGTTTGCTGGCACCCAGTCTGTTCAAGGCCTTCACACGGTAGGCGTACCACTGTCCCTCAATGAGACCAGTCACTTGCAATCTAAGAGAAAGTAAGTTAGCCTTTCAAAACAAAACAAAAAATGTCTTAGATCTTTTTTCTCTGGTTCTACTTACTTCAACTCAGGGACCTGATCTCCGCAGGACTCCCACTTGTCTGTGCCACGCTGGCACCTTTCTATGTTGTAGCCCTTGATTCCAGTACCGCCGTCCCACTTGGGTGGTTCCCAGGTCAGGAAGATGCCAGAAGCTGACTTGTCCCTCCATTTCAGGTTCTCAGGTGGGTCTGGCACGGCTTGAATTCAAAAGACAGGCATGTCAATGATTCAGAACAGTTCTAATTCAAATGACAGGCATGTCAATGATTCAGAACAGTTCTAATTCAAAAAGACAGGCATGTCAATGATTCAGAACAGTTCTAATTCAAAAGACAGGCATGTCAATGATTAGAACAGAACAGTTCTAATTCAAAAGACAGGCATGTCAATGATTCAGAACAGTTCTAATTCAAATGACACAGGCTGTCAATGATTCAGAACAGTTCTAATTCAAATGACAGGCATGTCAATGATTCAAACAGTTCTAATTCAAATGACAGGCATGTCAATGATTCAGAACAGTTCTAATTCAAATGACAGGCATGTCAATGATTCAGAACAGTTCTAATTCAAAAGACAGGCATGTCAATGATTCAGAACAGTTCTAATTCAAATGACAGGCATGTCAATGATAGTGAACAGCTAGAACTCAAATTACAGGTATGTCAATAACTGAGAAAAGTTCGAATTGAAATGACAGGTATGTCAATTATTGAGACGTCAAAACAATGGATCAAGTTCCCTTCACTTGAGTGCACAGCATAGGCATTGTCCTTGTTACTGTACTACTTACTGGCAGGGGAGGACACATTGACTGGCTCGTCAATGTAGGCAGGCTCTCCTGGGCCACACTTGTTGCAGGCAGTAACCCTGAACAGATACTCTTTACCCTCAACGACATCAGTGACAGTGAACTCCTGGTCTTGAACACCAGTGATCACCTGGGGAAAGACAGTCAGTGACATGTGTTATTACATTTATAATAATCTTATTTMATGTATAACAGGGTATAAGCTGTGGCCAAAGATAGACTACCGAAGATTGTTCCAGCCTTATGTCCCAACCGGAAAAGAGGACAAAGTAACTAAGTTATTTCACATGTATATTGCTGTGTGGTTTAAAGATTTATGTTCATCCATACCTTGACCCAGGTCTTGCGGGATACGTCACGTTTCTCAATCTGGTAGCCAGTCAGAGGGCTTCCTCCATCATGCTCTGGCGCCTCCCACATCAGGTGCACATGTTGTCTGGTCACCTCGGCAACCTTGAAGTCTTTGGGTGCACTTGGGGATGCTAAAAWAAAAAWAAAAAGAGGGATATGAAGGGAAAAGAAACAATTGCAGTTGACAATATCAAGATACAGTATGTTGTGTTTCACCACAAAGCTCATCAAGTCACTTACCGATAACGTTGACTTCAATCTCTCCGGAGCAACTGGTAATATCATTCTCCAGAGTAAGAGTGTATACACCTCTGTCTGGACGCACACTTGGAGTGATGGTCAGTTCTACGTAGGTACTCTTTGTAATCATGGACACACGTTCACCAGCAGTGAGTTCCTTATCAGCGAAGCTCCACTTTGCGTTTGGTGTGGGATATCCAGAGATAGGGACACGGATAGTAAGGGGATAAGGAACAATGACCTCCAGGCCATCCTTGAATCCACTCAGGTCCATTGTGGGGCCAACTGAAGATAGAAAATAATTACCATTGTTATGACAAATGCACAACATTTAAAATGATGAACGTCTTCAAGGTTAGTGAAAAGAGAACCAAATGTACCATGTGTATCATCAGCCAGCATGGGTCCCAGTGTGTTGGATGGGTCAGACACTCCAGCTGCATTCTCAGCCATCACCCTGTAGTTGTATTTTTTACCATATTTCAGGCCAGATATCTGAGGAAAATATGGAAGAGCAGTATTCAGAGTTGAGATAAGTGTAAGCAATTTAAGCAATTTAGACAATTTAGTAAATTGATGTCAATGGGAGACTTGCATTCAAGTCAGAATACAACACAAAACGTATGATAATTATACTACAAATATTATATGAAATCTCCAAGAAACCATTTAGGAGCTTTTCATCTTATAGGATAAATACCTTGTATGTGAGATCCTGGCAGAGCCTGGCGTTGCATCTGAGCCAATGGTCTGTTTCGTCCTCACATCTCTCAATGATGTAGCCAGTGATCATGCTGCCTCCATTCTTCAATGGGATCTCCCATGTCAGCTGGACTGAGTTCTTGTTCTGCTCYGAGGGTACCAGGTTCTGTGGTGGGCTTGGCCTCTCTGGAATAACAAAAACAAACATGTTTGTATGTTAAAACAGTGCATGTATTTCAGTAAAAACATTTCAGCAACTTTCAGAACTGAAATAACTTACCAATGGGGTCCATGATCTTAACTGGATTGGTAGCAGCACTTGGTTTGCCAATGCCAGCCTTGTTTTCAGCCATGACACGAAATATGTATTCCTTGTTCTCAATGACATCGTTGATGATCGCGCTGCGATCTGTTGCTTTAGTGATCATAGCCACAGCCCACTTCACAGAGGTCCTGTCACGGGACTCAATGATGTAGGATGTGATCTCAGACCCTCCGTCAGACACTGGTTTTTCCCAGGAGACTGTGGCACCAAACTTACTCACGTTTCCAACACTCACATCCTGAGGAGCATCAGGAACATCTGAAATATAACGCCAGGTTGTAATTCACTTTTCTGGTCGACAGTTCATTGTTGGAACCAGTTACGTTTGAATAATGATACTGCATGAGGTGATTATTACAATATCAAATAGTTTGCTTACCAAACTTGTTCTTGGCATAAACACCAGGTTTCTCTGTCTCAACATTTGGTCCACTGCCCACTCTGTTGCGAGCACAAACACGGAATAGGTACATGGATTCCCTCTGGAGTCCGGTGACAGTGTATTCTGGAGCGTCGGAGCGGTCAGTTGCAAGAGTCCATGTCTTGCGCTTGACATCACGCCTCTCCACCAAGTATGTAATGATCTTGCTGCCACCATCGCTCTCTGGCTCTTCCCAGACCAGGCTGACCTCACCATCGGCGGTGTCAACCACGTGAAGGCTCTTCACGGGTCCAGGGACATCTGTGGGAGGCAAAAATACATGAATAAATGGAATCCATATGAACAACAACAAATTCCAAGAAAAAGATCCCTTCCAAGAAAAATATAATTTCCAAGAAAAATGTTCCTTCCATGAAAAATATCCTTTCCCGTTATCCATTCAAATACAAGAGTGGATTGAAAGGCAACTTACCAATGACATCCAGAGTAATGAATGCCTCTCCCTGTCCGTGTTTGTTCTTGATGATAACCTTGTATTGTCCCTGATCGGACTTCTTAGGGTCCTTCAGCCTGTATTCTGTGCTGTCCCCAACGGTGTGGATGTTGTCCTTGGGCAGGCTGACGTTATCATAGAACCACTCAGCCTCAGCTTTAGGATACGCGCTGTAGGGCACGAACATGACGATGGGCTTTCCAGCGTCTGTTACTAAGCTCTGATCCATAGTCTTGATATTTGGCTTAGCTGTAGAGGAATAAACAATTATAAGATCAAATAATAAAAGGATTGATTTATTGTGGAATCGGAGAGGATATGAAGCCTATGATGACATACCTGCCAGTTCCAGCTTGGCTCTGGCATCCTTGTCTTTGGCGATGATTCTGTACTCTCCCTGGTCACGAGGCCTGATCTCACACACCTGGAGTCTGTGGATCTTGCCCTCGCTCATCATCTGGTACTTGTCACCCTGGACAATGGTCATGTTGTTCCTCAACCATTTGACCTCAACTCTGTCTTTGTTGAGCTCCACCTCAAACACAATATCAGAGCCTGGAGGCTCAAACACATCCTGAGGTGGTCTGACAATCTCAACTGCGGTCTCTGGAATAAAGATTACACAAGAAATTGAATTTGTGAAACATGAATTCATACAGAACGGTTAGAAAAATGGACTCACACAAACAGAATCATAGAATGAATTCAAGAGGCTTGCCTTCAACAAAGAGTTGGGCATGTGATCTCCTTTCATCGACGCCACAAGAATATTCACACTCATCATCTGGTCTGCACTCCTTGATACGCAGCCTGCAGGTCTTGCCCTCTTTTTCAAAGATGTACCTTGCAAAAAACAAATGGATAATGTTACAATACGCTTTTCTGTATTTAATGAAAATCCTGGGGTGGCCCTTAGGGGCAAATGAGCTTTTAAGATTTAGTTTCAGTGTCAATAAAGCGACAGTGACCGTGCCTCATAGCAGTCTAAAGGTTTTCCTACCTTGGTCCCTCTCTGATCTCACGTCCATTCCTGTACCATTTCACCTCAGCCTTCTCCTTGGTGAGTTTGCAGGTGAACTCAGCATCCTCAAACTCAGTGATGGTCTGGTCTTTGAGTTGTGCGGAGAAGTCAGTGGGGGCTTCGCTGATGATCATCTCAGCTGTAGACTTGTCATCACCAGCCATGACGGTGTATTCACCCTCATCAGCAAGAGTACAGTCCTTGATGGTCAGTGTGTGCTTGTATTGGTCCACCCTGTAGAGGATGCGTTTGCTGAGTGTGATCTCCTGACCAGCCTTCATCCATTTCAGAGTAACCTTCAGCCTGTTGACCTTGCAAGAGAAGCTAACAGTCTTCTTTTCCTGTGTGTCRCAGTCCTCAAGAGGTACAATGATCTTCAGACTCTCCTCTGTTGACAAAACAAAGAAATCAGTTAGTCATGTAGCTCAATTCAAACAAAAATAAGACATACTACTACATGAAATTAGCAATTGGTCAAATTGATAACAAAAATGTGTTCACCTTTTACGGTAAGTTTGCCAGAGCTCTTGGCATGTTCACCACGGTGGTTTGTCAATGTAATAGTATAGTTCCCTTCATCTRACTTCTCAGCATCCTTGATCCTCAGAGAGAACACGTTGTCTTTCTGGATCATGACGAACTTGCTGCTCTCAAACATGGTCTCATCGTTCTTCAGCCACTTAGCTTTAGCTCCCTCAGAGTTCACCTCACAGTTGAAGACCATCTCTTGTCCCTCTTTAGCTTCTGTGTCTTTGATTGGTGTAATGATCCTGAGTTTTTCTGTGGAAATCAAAGTGAAAGAAACACAAGTTAGGAAATCTAATTAATTATTTCCCCAAGGCTGCCTCTAAGAAAATCTTAGAAGAATATTACTTTATTGTCCAATTGTACAGGTCTAACGGAAAATGTACTTTATTGCAACCACTCCGAAAGACACATATACTGTACACATACAGATTGGAGAGGTTGGAATAGAAAATAAACATATTGATGACATACCAAGAACAAACAGGTCAGCTGTAGCTCTGGTGGTACCAATGAGGGCAACATAGGCTCCCTCATCCTTGGGTTCAGAGTTCTTGATAACAAGTATTCTTCTCTTGCCATCACAGACAATGTCGTACTTGTCCCCTTTTTCTAGCTCCTGATCATCCTTCATCCATTTGACAATGAATGTGTCTTTAGAGACTGAGCAGACAAACTCAGCCTTTTCTCCCTCAACCACCTCCTGACTCTGAGGCTTGGAGATAAACTCAGCAGCCAGTTCTGGAAGAACAAAAACAGATTAGTGTATATGCTCTCATTTTCCACAAATACTTTTACCTGCATCCCTTGATTTGGTTTTCATAATAGTACTGCCAGTGTGGAGCCACTACCCAGGATATTTAACTTTCTCCACCGGACAAAGGTCTTYAACTGACTAAATTAAACAGAGCTCATGTCTGATTTCATTACCATTTATYTTCAGGTTTCCAGTTGTCTGTGAGCTGGACAATTTGCAATGGTACTCTCCAGCATCATCTGTTTTGAGATCCTGAATGATGAGTATCCTCTTCCTGCCATCTACGATCTGATCGTATCTTCCTCCCTCTGGCAGTTCCTGGTCTCCTTTATACCACATGACATCAGCATCGGCCTTTGACACTTCACAAATCATCTTCACGCTGTCTGTTTCTGTTCCCTCCACGTTAGACAGGTTCCTGGTGAACCTAGCCTCTTCCTCTGCAAAGGAAATACAATATAACCATTAAGTCAATACATTATGATAAGTCGATTATAGTATATAACATTAAAATGAATTAATTTGCCTGTGTCCCAAATGGCACCCTAATCCTTATATAGTGCMMTACTTTTGACCAGATCCCTATGTGGGCCCTGGTCAAAAGTAGTACACTATATAGAGAWTAGGGTGCCATTTGGGATTCACCCTTTGAAGCAGAGAAAGTGTGCCAGACTCACCAATGACTGTAAGCATGCCGGAGGATTTGGAGACCTTTGCATCACATTCATATTCTGCTTCATCATCGAACACTGATTTGTGGATGATGAGAATGTGTTGGCGACCTTCGGCAATTATTTCATATTTCTTTCCCTTTCTGATTTCACTGCTGTCCTTCAACCAACGGACCTGTTTCCAGAAACAGCCATAAAACAAGGACATTACAATGACGGTACAATAATGTTAAGATGTACTGATGTACTGACAATTAAGGGAGAAAAATGTAACAGCAGCGTAAAAGGTTGAAAAACAGTGGAAGACAGGAAACACAACCAAGTCTCAGTCTTAATATTATGTTTTGTAACTCCACATGCAACTATATTATATTGTTATACAAATAAGAAGGTGTATTTGAATGTGCATTTGAAAACAAGAGGTGTGTGCATGTGTTGTGTGGGGGTTGGGAGAGTGGTAGGGTCCGGGAGGTAGGGGGTGAAGGGTCAGGAATCAATACCTTGACATTTTCGCGAGATACTTCACATTCAAATCTGGCAGAGTCCTTTTCTTTGACCTCAACATCATGGAGTGGCGTAGAGAACTCAACATGTGGAGCTGTAAGGACACGGTCATAGTATTAATACACCCGTATGCCAAATACACAAAAGTGTAGTCTTAACAACAAACAAACAAACAATATCAAAAGGTTTTTAATTTATACTTTAACAAACAAACAATATAATTATCTATACTTTACTTACGTTCAACGTTAAGGAAGCAAGAGGTTTTGAATTCTGAGGCGTCGCAGGTATATGTTTTTGAATCATCAAGAGTGCAGCCATGAATGATTAGTCTTCTCTTGCGGCCATCGGCAACAATGTCATATTTCTTAGTTTTGCGTATCTCCTGTCCGTCCTGGAACCACGTGACCTCAGCATTTTCTCTGGAGACTTCACACTCCAAAGTAGCAGTAGCCTCTTCCTCAACTGTCTGGTCCTCCAGAGGCTTGCTGAACTCAATTGGTGGCTCTGTGAGTTCACACATGAATTACACATGATGACTTTACATATCATAACAGCTTAGGAAACCAACAAACTCATTTGACCAAATTCTATTAGTACCACGAACTATTATTATTGTTATGGTCCCTCTTTAGATTAAGTGGCMTAAAACATATATTTTTTTGACTTGGTAGTTACAAAGGCAGGTACAGTTACAGTGTAAGCTACACATTCCGTTACGTAATTCCTTCAACCTGTTTGTTGTTTGGCAATTACTGTACATATTCATTCTTTTAATACATTTGTATTCAAATTTAACATTGTGGGTACACCTCTCCTCACTCTGTTATAAAAGCATACATGACTGTCTCACAGGCTCTCATTTCATACTTAACACATCATTACTTGCTGATGGGCATCTCATTTAATTCAGACTGGTTGGGTAGATCATGCTCCCACACCATTCACACCTGACCCACCTACATTATATTTTTGTCTGTGCTTTGCATCAAGGAGACAAATATTGTCTAAAGAAATCTGAATCTATGTCACAATGTGTACTCACACAGTACTTATACTCTGTCTACCTATGTAAATGCAAGGTAAATACTGGCCATTTAATGTAAAGTGGAATCATTGCGTTACTATGAACCTGGTCTATATAGCACCATATTTATCTGTCCAGTATGCTTTATAGAGTAAATATTGTGACTATATTGTTGTTTAACCTTATCGAATTCACAAAAAAACAGGTCTCCATGTTGGTTAAGAGAGCAGTTGGGGCAAGAATCTCTATAACAACCACAACTAAATACCACAAACCSCAACCTACCATTCACATGTAGTCTGGCCTCAATCTGGAAATCCTTTGCAGTGAGTTTAACTTCCCCATCCTCTGAAATCTTGACATCTCTGAGAGTCAGAGTGTGAGTTTTGCCTTCTGCTCGGGTGACCACCTGTGCAAATCAAGCAGTTTGATTAATCAGGTGGACGATGACAGCTATGGGTGGTCAAGCTATTTACTTCTTCCCCTGAATGAACATCAGCAGCTGGTGACAAGGGACTGAAGGGGCCCTAGGCTCAATTTTAACTCCTGTTGCCATCTGACTCCTCCACTTTCCCAAAGCTTGGGTGAGGTGGTTAACTAAGACAAAACTTTCCCAGTCCTTTGTAGTAGGTGTTCCATAAAGTCATCACTTTCCTCTTGACTGTAAACAATATAGAACTACCGCTTATGGTACAGTGGTACAGCAATCACAGTCATACGTTCTATAGTTTTTCCCCTATTACAAATAGTCATGACATGCCTAATGACATATGTGAAAACATGAGGAWCATAGCAGTTCATTCACAGGCCTTTGGCAAATGATTATCGAGCAGTTATTTAGCTGTATCTATTGCAAGATAGACTGTATATTCTTTTGCACACAAGAGATTTCAAACAACTTTAAACAGCCACTTTAAAACAACAACCCTGCAGGAAGGGTACCACATGAGGGAGGAGGATGTCTTCCCTATAACGCACAGCGTTGAGATTGCCTGCAATGACAACAAGCTCAGTCCGATGATGCTGTGACACACCGCCCCAGACCATGACGGACCCTCCACCTCCAAATCAATCCCACTCCAGAGTACAGGCCTCGGTGTAACGCTCATTCCCTCGACGATAAATGCAAATCCGACCATTACCCCTTATGAGACAAAACTGCGACTCATCAGTGACGAACACTTTTTGTCAGTCATGTCTGGTCCAGCAACGGTGGGTTTGTGCCCATAGACGACATTGTTGCCGGTGATGTCTGGTGAGGACCTGCCTTACAACAGGCCTACAAGCCCTCAGTCCAGCCTCTCTCAGCCTATTGCGGACAGTCTGAGCACTGATGGAGGGATTGTGTGTTCCTGGTTGTTGCCATCCTGTACATGTCCCGCAGGTGTAATGTCYGTGTGTACCGATCCTGTGCAGGTGTTGTTACACGTGGTCTGCCACTGCGAGTACGATCAGCTGTCCGTTTATGGTTCATTGAACAAGCACAGGAAACCCTTTACAATGAAGATCTGTGTTATTTGGATTTCTACGAATTACCTTGAAAGACAGAGGCCTGAAAAAGGGACWTTTCATTTTTTGCTGCGTTTATCTAACTAATTGTAACTGAAGAGAAAACCAGGCTACACAACATCGTAAATCAACCTATCATATAATGTTTCACACTTCAAAYCCACAGGAATGAATTAAATAATTAGATATGTACAGGTCTAACGCAACACATTTCAGATTTTAAAATGATAACTGTGAAATAGCTCTTCAAGCCACCTGCCATTGGACGCACACACTTGAAGAGGTTAAAAATAACTAGAAGAACGCTTACAGGGCAGAAAAGCCCTCCTGCGTTATCTCAAAACCCAGATCAAATCCCCAACTGGAATCCTGCTCCTCACAGGTCCATATATGCAGAAAGCATGTAGGTTGCACATGCAAGAAAATTAAAACAAAATGTATAAAAGTAAATAATGCAACAGGACAATCTAAGATCCATTTAAATTAAACAAACATTTGGAATAAAATTAAGGTAAACATAGGAGATAGTTGAGATCATGTTAAAACACTTAAAGTATTTGGGGTATGAGAATAGGTGATAATCCAGGTAGTAAATTCCGTGACAACATGTATTTGTCAAAAGCTGAAGAACATTCGCACATCCAGGTACTTTCCACAGGTGCTGGAGTTGTAGGCAAACTCWTGGAAAACAGAAAGGAAAACGCCGGAGCAGTGTGCAGCTTTTTCCTTTGTTTAACATATATTTGTCAGTCATATAGAAAAACTGTTGTTTATAAGTACAGTTCAAAGTCTTGGCATGTTTCCATATCAATTACTTGAGGTGTTGTCAGTGTTTAAGATGGTATAAACACTTACTCTGTCACTTGGCTCCAACTTTGCACCCCCTAGGAACCATTCCACAGCAATTCCTTCATATGACAGTTCACAGTCGAAAGTGGCGGTCTCCCCGGCAGTAACAGTTACATCCTTGAGAGGCCGCAGCAGGCCGATCACTCGCGCTTTAGATTGAGGAGAAAACATCGTTAGTCATTCCAAAATCCCAAGAGAAACCGGTAAATCCTTAACTGCTAATCCTCATTTTTGCGGATCCCCTGATGGCCGGCCACTGCTCTGGAGCCCTGTAAACCACCAGGAAAACTGCTAGGACTAACGCAGAGGGACTTGTCATTGGGGGGGGCCTTTCTCATTTGCATACCCAGTTTCCTTGAGATCTATATGGTCAGCAGAAAACTTTGAAGTAAGGCAGGTTGTACATTAGCTCTGCCAATCACTAACCGCCCACTCTAGATAAGGCATGTGGCTTCTAAAATAGCCACAACACCTGATTGGCCWTTAGCCCACGCCCTGCCAAACCATCGACTAGGCAATCTGTCCCTGTCAATCAACCTGTTGGAATTCTCCCTTAGTCCTCCCTTGTAAAACAAACTTTTGACACCTACTTAAAAGGGGCTGTAAATGCCTGACTACATCCTCATCTGAAAGCTCTGGGGTTTCCTTATTCAACTAACAGTTGGGACAATGTATCATTCAAACCCACCATAAACACATTTTTACTGATTAAATGTACTCCTAAGGGCAATTTAAACAAACGTTATTGGACACTTAAATGTTTTTGTTGGTGGCCCACTTGATGGTATGCATATCTTACAAAGTGTGGCTTTAACAAATCAGTGTTTATCTAATTGTCAGATAAATGTGTGAGTGTATTAAATCATTCTCACCTTTAACTCTAAGCTGAGCATTGGATTTAGCATTGGCAGCCTGGAAGTCAACTTCTCCGGCCTGATCCATGCGAACGTTGTACAGGATCAGCACATGCCTTGTACCCTCCTCCTTAATCTCACAGTCCTTGAAAGATAATACACAAACAGTCACTAAGTGATCATCATCAAGCGATTTTTTTTCTCAGCCACTATGAAAAGTAGTAAGGAACGTCCAATAATGCAGTAATAATAATATGGATATTTTCTTACAGCAGACTGATGAAGGGCCTCTCCCTTGAGTTTCCAGTGACCATGTACTTCCTCCTCAGAGATCTCAGTCTCAAACTTGGCAATTTCAGTTTCTGTGACTTCCACGCTGTACAGGGGCCTGACAAACTTAATGTCACGCTCTGTAGAACAAACACAAAGACAAGTGTTTGTATGAATGAAAGAAAAGACACTGCATCCCWCAAATGCTGAGCTAAAAACACTAAAGGATACCTTCAATGTTGAGCTTGGCCGTAGTTTTATCCGAATCACAATCACAGGTGTATTCTCCAATGTCGGCTTTCTCTGTCTTCTTAATGATCAGCATACGCCTCTTTCCATCGGCTTTGATGGCCACATTCTTGGAGGGAGTGATTTGCTGGCCACCTTTGAACCATTTCACCTCTGCATTGGGCTTGCTCAGTTCACAAACCATTGTCAGTTCATCCTTCTCAGTGACTGAGTAGTCGTGCAGTTTTGTCGTGAAGTAAGGCTTTCCCTCTGTTGATGAAAAAGAAACCATGATGAGTTGTGTGTGTGATATTTCACTTTCGACAACGGTAACTCACCTGTTTCGCCAACAACGTTTCAAGGATTTTAACGGTATACTAACCGAGGACTGTGAGCATGGCCTCTGAGCTTTTGCCCATGGCTTCTACTTTGATCATTGATGTGTCATCAATGGACACCTCCTTGAAGGTCAATTTGTGCATCGTGCCATCGTCTGACATGTGCACAACTTTGCTGGGATGCAAACGCACACCGTTCTTGTACCAGGTGACCTGGATGTTGTCATGTGAGAGTTCAATACTGAACTCTGCCGTCTCACGCTCCTTGACAGTGACATCCTTAATGGGCTTGACAAACTCAAGGCGAATTCCTGATAAGACATTCAATTCATAAGAAATTAAATCATCGTCATCGTGAGAAGATCAATTTCAATCACTTGTAATGAATTGAATCAGGATTTAAACAGGAAGCACAAAATATATCTTCAGATTACCTTGGATAACTAGTTTGCCAGTGGTTCTCTTGTCCTCTGCCTCAAATATGTACTTAGCTTCATCCTCATATGCGGCAGATTTGACCACCAGAGTGTGTCTTTTTCCCTCATGGGTAATATCAAACTTATCATCAGCTGTCAACTCATGAGATCCCTTGAACCAACGGAAGCTCTTGGGTTCTCTTGACACCTCACACTCAAATCTGGCCTCATCCTTTTCATACACTTGCACATCACTCAAAGGTGTGACAAATGTAATAGGACTCTCTGTAATTCAGAAGGAAACAGAGACAATGTGGCATCGTGGCAATGCGTAGAATACCACCACTGAAAGTATTTACATTACATTATCAGATTAGATCACCAACCAAATGTTTATTTTTAATCTCACCTTTCACTTTCAGATTAGCMACACATTTAGCATTGGCAGCTGTAAATCCAATCTCCCCTGACAAGGGGGCCTTGAGATTGTACAATATCAGCGTGTGCTTTGCACCGTCCTCTATGATTTCAATGTCCTGTAAGTAGTGGTAAAATTAATGTGGAAAATTGTCCAGATTAGATGAAGACGAAGAGGAAAGGGAGGAAGGAGGAGGAGAATGCTATAGGCTGTTTCATTATAATATTTCAAGATAACGTAATGGATGTGAATGAATGATCACGGAATTGATATGAGTTGTAGAATGGTAAAACAACAGTGAGAATTATTTGGTCTATTTAACATACAGGGGATTGAGTAAGGACTTCTCCGTTCAGTTTCCACTGGCCATGGACATCATCTTCAGAGATTTCTACCTCAAAACGAGCGGTCTCACCATCAAAGACCTCAACGCCATACATTGGGCGAGTTATCTTTATATCTCGAGCTGCAATTCAGGATTGAGAACATTACAATTACAAGAAAAAACGCACGAATGTTCTCAAAATAAAYGTTTGTTCTATGACAAACATTTGTAATTGCTTACCCTCGATGTTAATATTTGCCAGGGTTTTGTCCGTTCCACAATCACATATGTATTGTCCCTTATCTCTGTCATCCACTTTCTTAATGGACAACACTCTTCGATTCGCTTCAGCACTTATGGTTACCATCTTAGAGGCCTTAATTTCAGTCTCATTATGGTACCACATGACTGGGACATCTTTGCTGAGTTCACAGTCCAGAGTTACTTCGTCTTTCTCGACTGCAGTATAATCCTGCAACTTCACTACGAAGTATGCATCACCCTCTGGAACATGGAAAAGTCATCAGGAGGATATGTGTTTTATATTCTGCATTTATGTAATGTAGCATGGTGCAAATCCGTAAATGAGTTCAAGGATTTCAATCACAACAAAGAAACAAACAATAAATAAAGGAACAAAGCAGGGGTTACCTATCACCGTCAGGTTTGCCATTGAGGGAATTCCTTTAGCCTCTGCCTTAATCTGGCAGATATCATCTAGAGTCAACTCCTTGATTTCTAGTGTATGTTTCTTTCCACGACTATAGATGAGCACGGTTCGGCTCACATGGAGTTTGGTTTCATTTTTGTACCATGTCACAGGTACATTCTCATGAGAGAGCTCAAGCTCAAACCGAGCAGTGTTACCTTCCTTCTCAATTTGGTCCTGAAGTGGCAATTCAAATTTGAGCCTCATACCTATATGTTAGATGAGTGCATATTGGACTTAGTTACAAGAAATTCCAACTAGGAAATTAATTAATGAATCACAGGGAACAACTTTTGATGATAGCAAACGAAAACCACTCAAAGGACATCAAATCTAATAACAATGGTTCCACACTTACCCTCCACAGTGAGTGTAGCAGTTGACTTTTTGCCCGAGGCTTCAATACTGTAAATTCCCTCATCATCAAACTCACAATTGTTAATGACCAACATGTGTTTTTTTCCATCATTGATAATTTCATATTTTTTGTCTGATGTACCAATGGTGTCAGAACCCTTAAACCACATGACTTTAGGCACATCCTTTGTGATAGTACACTCAAACATAGCCTGTTTCTTTTCAGGTACAGACACGTCCTTCAAGGGGACTGTGAAGTCCATTTCCAGTTCTGGGAGATACAAATAATGATCTCTTTATCAATACATGCATAACATCATCGATACATACATACATAATTTGTTCTTGGAACTACTGCTTACCCTTGACTGTGAGCACAGCACTAGTGACAGCATTCAGAGCTGTGTAAGACACTTCACCAGACGCGTCCAGTGGAACACTTTTCAGAGTTAGGAAACGTTTCTTGCCCTCCATTTTGATCTCACATGTCTAAAAAATAAATGTAAAAAAAGTTAAACAGATATCGAAGACTGGTCAACATTTAAAACAGTTTTTCTGAAAGTTTAGGTTACGGTTACTGTCTGGGGAAATATTTCAGTCAAATACAAGTCTTACCGGTGATCTTGTTAAGACCTGCCCTCTATGTTTCCATTCTCCAGGCACATCCTCTTCAGATATCTCCGTTTCAAATGTAACATCCTCTTTCTCGACCACCTCACAACTGGAGAGAGGCTTCAAGATCTGAGCTTCACGTTCTRTAAAAATATCAAAAGTATATAATAAGCATTCACTTCATGTAGGTAGCCTTCCTTGATTCAACAACATACAAGATATGTGTGATTGTGCAACCAACCTCCAAGAGTCAGTTTAGCTGTGTATCTGTGACCTTCAACTTCCATGGCATATTCTCCGATATCGTCGGGCTGTGCATTCTTTATTGTGAGAGTCAAGACTTTTCCTTCTTTCTTGACCTCAGTCTTGTCAGTAGGATCATTAGTAATCTCATCGTTGCCTTTGAAAAACTTCCAGTTGGGTGTTTCTTTGAAGAGCTCACACTTGAAAGTGGCATTGGCCTTGGGTTTCACATGCTGATCTCTCAATGGTTTCACCAACCAGTCTCTGATAATTTCTGTAAAATTAAGATGTAATCAGTTTTCGTACGTAGATGAACAGATTGAGTATATTTATATTGTTGGTAGGTGTCAACAATTTATTTAGGAAATTATCTACAAACCAATGATTTTGACAGTTGTTTTGGTCCTGATGAGTTCACACTCGCATGCGTAGATTCCAGCGTCGTCATCGCCCGTGTTCTGGATCGTAACGGCGTGTTGCATTCCAATGACGTTGATGGCCACCTTTCCAGGGATTACTTTGAGGACCTTACCACTCTTCATCCAGGTCACTTCTCTCTCCTTGTTCAACTCACAGGTCAGGTACATAGGCTGCCCCTTCAGGACTGACGTCTCCTCATCCAGCTCCTTCACCCACTTCACGGGCAGTTCTGAATGCGTAAGTATTGGGTTAGTATTAGGTCGTTATTTACATACAAGTTATTTGCATCAAAATGTAAAGGTAAAATGCATCAACCCATATCAATAATACATACATGTAATAATCAGTGCAACTTAAATCTGACATAGAAGCTACATAGATTAAGGAATACTTTATCAAAAAAGGGAGTACTTTCCATAAAGTTGTGTAGTTATACGGTATACATTTTTATAAAACAATATAAAACAAAACATTAAGTAAATTTTTTTTATTTAAGCTACATTACCTGTAAATGAATTGTGATCAGCTTTTCAGTGGTTTACATGATTTTGTTAAAAAAAGAAGATTCTTATAAATACATAAATTCATAATAATCTGAAATACCTTCAACAATGAGTTTAGCAGTCGTTGTCTTTTCCTTGTTGCCCAGCTTGGCCACACAGGTATATTCTCCAGTGTCAGAAAGTTGGACGTCAATAATGGCTAGTCTGCGATCTTTGCCATCAGAGGTGAATTTGTGTTTTGGACTCTCTCTTAGGTTGCTGTCATCTTTCATCCATGTAGTTACAGCAGTAGAAGGTGAAACCTCACACTCAAACGTAGCAGAAGCACCAACAGCGTCACCTTCTTGTAACACTATGTCTTTGAGCGGTTTCGTGAACTTCAGTGGAACTGCTTTAAGCTGGAATCCGAAAGGATTAGCATCGGGTGGTTTGTCTCCTCCACCACCGGGTTTCAGTCCTCTACCCCTGCCTTCACCAGGGGATGGGGTTTTGCCTGCTACAATTCAGACACAATTACACAGATTAGATGTTTAGCCTGTTTACATTAGTTAAAGTGTCGATATGTAATGTTTTGGGCAAACTGACCAAATTCACATAGAAATGTGAGTTATAGATCTATCATTCTACTTGAAAGCAAGTCTAAGAAGCTGTAGATCTGTTCTATGTGCACTATTTCTATGCTTCCCTTCCTAAGTTTTGTTTTTGCGTCTTTTACTTTTGGTTTTGTACACCAGCTTCAAACAGCTGAAACAACAATATTTTTGGTTATGGAAACTACATTTCATGGTGGTTTAGRTGGTACAATGATTCTCTACACTATACTATCTTATTTTGTCACATAAACTGACATTAGGCGAACTATTAGAGTTTTAGCAATCAAGAAATGGAGGAGCGATTTCTGCATAGTGCAACTTTAAAAGTGTTCAAATGTTCAAACTAATACATTTGTAACACTTACAATGTTAACACTTACAGTGTTAAACTAGAAAAATATTTTTCCTAATAGAAAATGTGAGTGCAAAGGTACAGCATTTTTATGGTAGTGGAAGAAGTTTAGAAGTTTACATTTTTAGATGCTACTGGCTTGTGTTGAAAAATGTATGCTAGTGAAGTAGAATTMGGCTAGTGACTATCAGAGAAATAGTAGTGAGATAGTACCCTTTATAAAACAGGGAGTTTGTATCCTGAAYGCTGTTTGGTTGATAGGTGCTTGTTATTCAAGATAATACATGATAAATGCCTGTTAACAGTCCCATTTGAATTATCACTGCACTTGGGGGGCTCCCGAGTCGCGCAACGGTCTAAGAAACTGCATCTCAGTGCTAGAGGTGTCATTACAGACCCTGGTTTGATTCCATGCTGTAACACAACCAGGTGTGTTTGGGAGTCCCATAGTGCAGCGCACAATTGGCCCGGTGTCATCCGGGTTAGGGTTTGGCCGTCATTGTAAATAATAATTTGCCTAGTTAAATAAAGGTTATTAATTTTATATATAAATAATAATACAAATAATAAAAAAATCCACTGCCCCCCAGTGACTCGGATTCGACCATTAGTGACTTGGACATGGACTCGACCAGCAGTCTCTCATTACTTAATTCAACATGCTGCTAGATGCAGCAAATGTTAGATAGTTACTGTATTAACTGCAGTAAGACAGCTTCCTCATTATGATTAATGAAATTAGTTGGCTAGCTAGCAAGGGAATGTTAGCCAGCCTGCATAACTAAAATCTTAGAAAAAAGGGTTCCAGAAGGATTCTTTGGCTGTCCCTATAGGAGAAAACGTTTTGGTTCCAGGTGGAACCCTTTTGGGTTCCAGGTAGAACCATCTGTGTAAAGGGTTCTACATTGAACTCAAAAGGGTTCTACCTGGAACCAAAAAGGGTTCTTCAAAAGGTTCTCCTATGGGGACAGCCGAAGAACCCTTTTAAGTTCTAGATTGCACCTTTTTTTCTAAGACTGTAGCAACCAAAGAAAGTTTAGTTACTTAAATAGATGTATTTCTGGACTGGTAGAATACATTTCCATTATATTATTTGAAAAGCAGAGAAAGAGACAAAAGATTTCATACACTCCTAGTTTTTGTCTAACTTGTTGGGAAAGAGGTCACAATATCAGATTTTAAAAGTTAAGAGAAAAAGTAGTTGACAAGGTTAGTAAAACAGCTTTATCTCTGGATTGGTAGAAGATACAGTATACAGTGCGGGTATAGCCTACACCTACTTCCGGCGCCGACCGAGATGGCCGCCTCGCTTCGCGTTCCTAGGAAACTATGCAGTATTTTGTTTTTTTTATGTGTTATTCCTTACATTGTAAGGTAATCTTAGGTTTCATTACATACAGTCGGGAGGAACTACTGAATATAAGAGCAACGTCAACTCACCATCGTTACAACCAGGAATATGACTCTCCCGAAGCGGATCCTGTGTTTTGCCTTCCACCCAATACAATGGATCTGATCCCAGCCGGTGACCCTAAACAACGACGCCGTAAAAAGGGGCAAACGAAGCGGTCTCCTGATCAGGCTTCGGAGACGGGCACATCGCGCTCCACTCCCTAGCATACTACTCGCCAATGTCCAGTCTCTTGACAATAAGGTTGATGAAATCCGAGCACGGGTAACATTCCAGAGAGACATCAGGGATTGTAACGTTCTTTGCTTCATGGAAACATGGCTCACTCGAGAGACGCTAACGGAGTCGGTGCAGCCAGCTGGTTTCTTCACGCATCGCGCCGACAGAAACAAACATCTTTCTGGTAAGAAGAGGGGCGGGGGTGTATGCCTTATGATCAACGAGACGTGGTGTGATCATAACAACATACAGGAACTCAAGTCATTCTGTTCACCAGATTTAGAATTACTCACAATCAAATGTCGACCGCATTATCTACCAAGGGAATTCTCTTCGATTATAATCACAGCCGTATATATTCCCCCCCAAGCAGACACATCGATGGCCCTGAACGAACTTTATCTGACTCTTTGTAAACTGGAAACCACACACCCTGAGGCTGCATTCATCGTAGCTGGGGATTTTCAAAACACAAGGCTAAATCTGAAACAAAACTCCCTAAATTCTATCAGCATATCGATTGTGCTACCAGGGCTGGTAAAACCTTGGATCATTGTTATACTAACTTCCGCGAGCATATAAGGCCCTCCCCCGCCCTCCTTTCGGAAAAGCTGACCACGACTCCATTTTGTTGCTTCCATCCTACAAACAGAAACTAAAACAGCAAGCTCCCGCGCTCAGGTCTGTTCAACGCTGGTCCGACCAATCTGATTCACGCTTCAAGACTGCTTCGATCACGTGAATTGGGATATGTTCCGCATTGCGTCCAACAACAACATTGACGAATACGCTGATTCGGTGAGCGAGTTCATTAGAAAGTACATTGACGATGTCGTACCCACAGCAACGATTAAAACATTCCCAAACCAGAAACCGTGGATTGATGGCACCATTCGCGTGAAACTGAAAGCGCGAACCACTGCTTTTAACCAGGGCAAGGTGACCGGAAACATGACCGAATACAAACAGTGTAGCTGTTCCCTCCGCAAGGCAATCAAACAAGCTAAGTCCCAGTATAGAGACAAAGTAGATTCGCAATTCACAGCTCAGACACAAGAGGTATGTGGCAGGGTCTACAGTCAATCACGGATTACAAAAAGAAAACCAGCCCGTCGCGGACCAGGATGTCTTGCTCCCAGACAGACTAAATAACTTTTTTGCTCGCTTTGAGGACAATACAGTGCCACTGACACGGCCCGCTACCAAAACTGCAACTCCTTCACTGCAGCCGAGATGAGTAAAACATTATTTATTTTATTTTTTATTTTTTTTTCAAATATTTTTTATTGAACACACACAAGAATGGTGTATAGGTATAAAAGACAGGTATACAATTCTTATCTAAACATAAAAGAGCAGACAGAACCAAAAAGACCCAGAGTTCTGGGTACAAAATAAATATTACAAAACAAGACATACAGAACAAGGACAGGTAGAAAGAAAGAGGGTAGGTGTCACCCCCACTTATTCCCCCTTTATCCCTCCCCACTTCTTCCCCCCCTTTATCCCTTCCCCTTGTTCCCCTCCCGACTGCTCGGGTGGCGGTGCCAGCACATGCTGCCCAAAGGTGGATTAAAATATTACAATTGAGAGTGCGTTAAAAAGTACCAATTCACAGCGCCGAATGGTCCAAGTAAGAGAGGAAAGGCTGCCAGATTTGATCAAATGTTGATAGTTTATTGTTCAGAATATATCTAATTCTTTCTAAGTGTACAGTGTTTGCCAATTCGCTGAGCCATAATTTGGTAGTGGGCGCTTCCTCTTTTTCCAAAACAACAAGATTCGTTTTTTTGCCGAAATGAGACTGTAAGAGATGAGTTGTTTTTGAGGGTTGGTTAATCCGTTTAGGGAATCAGACACTCCCAGGATTATCAGAAGCGGGTCTGGGTCAATTGAAGTCTCCAGAACTTCAGAGAGGATCCTAAAAATTCCACACCAGTAACCATACAAGCTAGAGCATAGGGCAAAGCAGTGGAGTAGTGTACCCTGTGCAGCCTGACATTTATCACACATAGGGGATGTATCAGGAAATATCCTATGCAGTTTGGTTTTGGAATAGTGTAATCTGTGTAATACCTTGAATTGTATGAGACGATGTCTGGAGTTAATGGAGCAGGTGTGGATATACTCCAAGCTATCTTCCCAGTCTGCCACCGAAATGTCAGTCCCTAGTTCTTCCTCCCATTTTGCCTTAATGGCATCTGTAGAAGGTGTGCTAACAGATTGAAAAGCATCATATAAACGAGATATCAGTTTGTCTGAGGTGGGGGATGTTTTTATGCATCCGTCAAACATGGAAGGCTTAGCGTTCCCAAATGTTGGGAGGTGTTTTCTAACATAGTCTCTGATTTGTAGGTATCTGAAAAAGTTACTTCTGGGAAGTTTATAAGTTTCCCTCAGCAACTCAAAGGAAGCAAAGGTCCCTTCTATATATAAATCCCCTATGGTACTTATCCCCAATTCTCCCCATTGCTCAAAGGTGTTATCAAGGTTAGAGGGGGCAAAGGAGGGGTTCCTGGCAACAGGAGCATGAATGACATTGGTCTAAGCTCAAAGTGGGTTTTAATTTGCTTCCAGATTCGGACTGTGCTATGTATAATAGGATTGTACGATAAAGTGACCTCTCCAGATTGACAGGCGACAAAATCACAGCACCAATAGAGAAGGGTGACACTCCTCCCGCTCCATACTAAGCCAGCTGGGACGGACGCGCGTCAAAAACGTAACAGCGCGGAGGTTAGCAGCCCAGTAATAAAATATAAAATTTGGGAGAGACAATCCTCCTTCCATTTTGGATTTGCAGAGGTGTTTTTACCTATCCTGTGTGTTTATAATCCCAGATGAAAGGATTGTAATTGAGTCCAGTTGTTTATGAAAGGATTTAGGTATGAATACTGGGATGTTCTGGTATAGGTAGAGCAGTTGTGGGAGGAAGACCATTTTAATGGCATTAATTCTTCCGAGCAGAGAAATTGGAAGAGTTCTCCAAAATTGTATGTTTGTCTTGAGTTTTTGCATCAGAGAGGGGAAATTCTCTTTAAATAGTAAGGAGTATTGTTTGGTAACTACAATTCCTAGATAGGTACATTTTTCTGAAGATAACTTAACTGGAAGATGTTCTAGCCAGGACGTGTTTTGTAACCGTATGGGCATTAATTCACTCTTGTTCCAATTTATTCTGTATCCCGAGAAGTACCAAACAAATTAATCACATCAAGAATAGCTGGAATACTAGCTTGGGTTCTGTTACATAGAGGAGAATGTCATCTGCGTATAGGGAAATCTTATTTAGAGTATCTTTAGTATTATAGCCGTGTATTGCTGCATCAGATCTAATCGCCTGAGCGAGAGGTCAATGATTAGGGCGAAGAGCATAGGCGACAGCGCACAACCCTGCCTTGTCCCTCTGTAAAGGTTAAATCGGGCGACAATGATTGGTTAGTGAGTATTCTCGCACAGGGGTTCCTATATAAAGCTGGATCCAATTTATGAACCCATCTCCAATATTACATTTCTGTAGGACTTTGAATAGATAGGACCACTCAACTTGGTCAAAGCCTTCTCGGCGTCAAGAGATATAACGGCAAGGTCCACGTTTGGTAACCTCTGAGAAAACATAATGTTGAAGAGGCGCCTGAGATTGAAAGAATGAGTTTCTGTTCGGGATAAAGCCGGTCTGGTCCGAATGGACCAATTTGCCAATTAAAGTGCTAAGCCTGTGAGCCAGGGTTTTGCTAAAATCTTTTGGTCTGTATTAAGGAGGGATATTGGTCTGTATGACCTACCTCTTCCGGATCTTTACCCTTCTTATGTATAACTGTAATGAATGCTTCATCCAAAGTAGATGGGAGAGCTCCATCCTTCTTGGCCTGAACCAACATTTTGTGCAGGTAGGGAGAGAGCATGTTGCTGAATGTTTTATAGAATTCACTAAGGGTATCCATCTGGGCCCGGGGTCTTCCCACTCTTTAGAGATTTAATTGTTTCTCGAATTTCTTCAAGAGATATTTCCTTATTCAGGAAGTTAGAATCTTCCTGGTTCAGGGCAGGAAGATTACAGCCCTCTAGTGAGTAAAACATTTAAACGTGTTAACCTCGCAAGGCTGCAGGCCCAGACGGCATTCCCAGCCGCGTCCTCAGAGCATGCGCAGACCAGCTGGCTGGTGTGTTTAAGGACATATTCAATCAATCCTTATCCCAGTCTGCTGTTCCCACATGCTTCAAGAGGGCCACCATTGTTCCTGTTCCCAAGAAAGCTAAGGTAACTGAGCTAAACGACTACCGCCCCGTAGCACTCACTTCCGTCATCATGAAGTGCTTTGAGAGACTAGTCAAGGACCATATCACCTCCACCCTACCTGACACCCTAGCCCACTCCAATTTGCTTACCGACCCAATAGGTCCACAGACGACGCAATCGCAACCACACTGCACACTGCCCTAACCCATCTGGACAGAGGAATACCTATGTGAGAATGCTGTTCATCGACTACAGCTCAGCATTTAACCCATAGTACCCTCGAACTCGTCATCAAGCTCGAGACCCTGGGTCTCGACCCCGCCCTGTGCAACTGGGTCCTGGACTTCCTGACGGGCCGCCCCCATGTGGTGAGGGTAGGTAACAACATCTCCACCCCGCTGATCCTCAACACTGGGGCCCCACAAGGGTGCGTTCTGAGCCCTCTCCTGTACTCCCTGGTCACCCACGACTGCGTGGCCATGCACGCCTCCAACTCAATCATCAAGTTTGCGGACGACACTACAGTGGTAGGCTTGATTACCAACAACGAGAGACGGCCTACAGGGAGGAGGTGAGGGCCCTCAGAGTGTGGTGTCAGGAAAATAACCTCACACTCAACGTCAACAAAACAAAGGAGATGATTGTGGACTTCAGGAAACAGCAGAGGGAGCACCTCTCCACATCAACGGGACAGTAGTGGAGAAGTGGAAAGTTTTAAGTTCCTCGGTGTACACATCACTGACAAACTGAATTGGTCCACCCACACGACAGCGTTGTGAAGAGGCGCAGCAGCGCCTCTTCAACATCAGGAGGCTGAAGAAATTCGGCTTTCACCAAAAGCACTCACAAACTTCTACAGATGCACAATCGAGAGCATCCTGTCGGGCTGTATCACCGCCTGGTACGGCAACTGCTCCGCCCACAACCGTAAGGCTCTCCAGAGAGGTAGTGAGTCTGCACAATGCATCACCGGGGGCAAACTACCTGCCCTCCAGGACACTACACCACCCGATGTCACAAGGAAGGTCATAAAGATCATCAAGGACAACAACCACCCGAGCCACTACCTGTTCACCCCGCTATCATCCAGAAGGCGAGGTCAGTACAGGTGCATCAAAGCAGGGACCGAGAGACTGAAAAACAGCTTCTATCTCAAGGCATCAGACTGTTAAACAGCCACCACTAACATTAGTGGCCGCTGCCAACATACTGACTCAACTCCAGCCACTTTAATAATGGGAATTGATGGAAATTATGTAAAAATGTATCACTAGCCACTTTAAACAATGCCACTTAATATAATGTTTACATACCCTACATTACTCATCTCATATGTATATGTATATACTGTACTGTATATCATCCACTGCATCTTGCCATCTTTAYGTAATACATGTATCACTAGCCACTTTAAACTATGCCACTTTATGTTTACATACCCTACATTACTCATCTCATATGTATAGACTGTACACTATACCATCTACTGCATCTTGCCTATGCCGTTCTGTACCATCATTCATTCATATATATTTATGTACATATTCTTTATCCCTTTACACTTGTGTGTATAAGGTAGTAGTTGTGGAATTGTTAGGTTAGATTACTTGTTGGTTATTACTGCATTGTCKGAACTAGAAGCACAAGCATTCCGCTACACTCGCATTAACATCTGCWAACCATGTGTATGTGACAAATAMATTTGATTTGATTTGATTACATGATGAGATTATTATGGAAAAAAGAGTGAGATAATTTGTATTTGTCAATCAGCAGCCAAGCATCGATCATCATGTCACCAGAATAAGACCCTGGATATTTACTGGAAAGGAGCATCAAGCTCATCATCTTGCACATTCACCACCCTTTGAAGTTAATGATAACTTATTTCATCTGTAGCCTAATAGACTGCATGATTTCCCCAGTCATAGTTGGAGGACCACACAACATGTCATCGTGTGACAATACGATGGTTATTATAATCAATATTTGCGCATAAAATAGTTCCACCGCCAATTCTCACATAATTAATTTTACTGACACAAAAAGATCCCACATTGCCTAATGTATTTTGTTTTGTCAACATTTGGAAAGTAGCGACAAATTAGCTTTTTCATCAGGCCTGTTGTAACATTTTTTATCCGACATGTACTTCACTCGCATAAAAAGGTTGGGCGGAAACCTGGTTATAGACTAAGTTTTGTCTAACTTGTTAGGAAAGTGGTCAAAGTAGCTGATTTGTATCAAAAGCAAGTGTTGACAGTGGATAGAATGTTGGATGTCATTGCTGAATTATGGGAAGTTTTTAATGTTGAAGACATCCCATTGAAGTGGATGGAGGCTTTGGGGAGGACTAAAAGGTTAATAGTTTAAAAAGTATAAATTATATTAAAAAGCTGTTGACAAGCAATTTAAGTTGAATCATCCTGCCCGTTTTAAAGTTCGAACAGTGCTTATTGTTGGTTATTATATAACTATTCAAAATAAGTTAGTCAGAACATTGAGAGTAGAGTGTGCTGACGCTGCACTCTAAAACAAAAAATATTTTCACATGGATGKAACCAGTCTTACCTTTGAGGCCTCTACCTCTACCTCTGCCTGTGCCTGCTTCTTCTGCTGGCTTTCCATCTGTTTAAGATATTTAAAATGACTATACCGTAAAGACAGATAACATTCAAATCCCTTATAAATATTTTACTCAGAATTGTACATACAATATGGAGAGATAAATAAAGATGAAGGGTGATGATGGGAACAAATTAACAATGGATGATGGGAGATGGGTATATAATACACAATGTCAAACACCATGTGGAATAACAGCATGCCAAACATGTGCTTTTTACATGGATTGACAGACAATTAATAGAAACATGGAGACTCACATGGAGAAACAACACAAAATGATGACAAACAACACATAGAACATAAAAACATTAAGACGGAAATGGATGAAGATTATTTAGGATGAAATACTTTTTCTGACGAAAATGATCGACATGAAGAAACAATACGAAATTATGAAAAACATTAACATGTAGAAAATGAAAACATTCAGATGAAAATGGGTGGAGATTATTTGGGGTTAAGGACTTTTTCTTCAACGGTGATTCGCTCCAGCCTTCATCTCACCTCGTCTTGGCATTCCAAGTGCATCACCTTCCTCTCCCAAATCTTCTGTGGATCCAGGACTATCACGAGGGGCAAGTTCCCATCCCCAACCTTCACTGTCAGATTCCTCCTCAACATCTGGCTCCTCCTCAAATACTTCCTCCTCCAGTTGAGTCGAGATCTTTCGTAACTGTACAGCTTTAGGGGAAAGCTCTTTCATTGCCAGCACCTTCTTCAGTGGTGCTCCATCAGTTTCCTCTTGTGGTGATTTCTTTGGAACTTTTTTGAGGGTAACACCTTCAAATGAATCTTTTGGTGAAACTTCTTTGGGTAGCTTTTTGGTCCTTTCTGCACTGGGCTTCCTCTCCATAGTAATTTTTTCTATTTCTTTTGGCTTTGGTTTTTCAACCTTAGGTGAAGGAGTCTTTTTCAGTTCTACCATTTTCTTAAGTGTCTCTTCATGCTTTGAGGGTTTATCTTTTTCTTTGTCCTCTTGTTCCTTTGGCACCTGCTCAACCTTTTTTAACTGTACTGGCTCTTCCTCTTTAGGACTCTTTTCCATTTTCTTTACGRGTGCTGTCTTTGGAGGACTTGGCTTTTGTTGAAGGATTTTTTGAGCATCTTTCTTCTTCTCAGGCTCCTTCTCAGGCTTCACAGCTTCAGTGTCAGCTTTAGGTGACTTTGAAAATGGCTTCAATTTAACATCTTCCTTCTCTTGCTCCTGTGTTGGAATCCTTTTCACCTTTGTCAGTGGTTTGTCYGAATCCTGGACTTGTTCATCTTCAGGAACTTTGGTCACTGGTTTTAATTCGACTGCCTGTGACTCTTCTTTAGCACTAGGAACTCTATCAGCTTTCTTATGATCAACAGGTTCTTTGATGTCTTCATCTCTTGATGGTCTCTCACCTCTTTTGAAAGCCCCAGATTCCTTATCTTTGTACTTGTCCTTCTCTGGCTCAACGGTTCCTGCTTTAGGAGATTTTTGGAACGGTTTTAACTTCACAGTTTCTTCTCCTTTTTCATCTGATGGTAATCTGGACACTTTCTTTAGGGCTAAACTGGGGTCTGTTGGTGCCTCTTCTTTCACACCCTTGGGAGTTTTCTTCAAAGTCATTTCGTCCTCTTCTTTTTCAGCTTTGGGGATGGTCTTCCGAGACCATTTGTCCTCAGTTGAGTCTTTTGTTTCAACCTCTTTAGGTGTCTTTACTTTAGCTCCATCAGGTATCTGGCTGATTTTATCTGTCTTGCCGATTTCCTCTGCCTCATATCTTTCATATACTGTTACTTCAACTTCTTCATACACTCTCTCTTCAAAGTCATGGATTGTATGCTTCGTAATTTTCTGAGGAGGTTTCTTTGGTGGCGCTGGCTGATCTTCAAAGGGGACTGAAGGCACTTTCTTCAGTGATATAATCTCCTGTTCTTGCTCCACATCTTTGGATATCCTGGTTGTTTTCTTCAAGGTTGGCAGTACGAGTGTTTCTTCTTTCTCAACATGAATTTTTGCTTTTTGTCGGAGAACTGCAGTAAAGGTTTCATATTACACATAACAGCTCACTTAACAAGATAACAACATTGAAAACATCACATCAAACACTGAGATTTAGCTATACAGCAAACAAGACAACACACAGACAACTCGAACAACCAACAAACAAACAAAATTCAACAAACAAACAAAACTCACAGAAAACAACAATAAAGTAAGAAATTCGACTGTATATTTAAAATATTGAGCTGGATATTTATTTATATGCAAGGAATAGTGAAATTAAAGTGAAAAACAAAGTATTCATCATACCTTTCTTAGCAGGTCCAGGTGCCTGCTTGCCTTCACCTAGTAGGGAAATTAAGGAAAAGTAAACACTGTTTAGTACAAAGATTCACATTCATTTGAAGATATATGGGATACAAGCCTCAATGTATCAAGTACGGTCAGGACATTGAGACGTGATTGAGGGGAGTTGTATAACCAGCCCAATCACTTAAGGAGAATGATTCACTTTTCTCTTTGAATGGTATTGGACATTATCTTGTGGAACCAATCGGGAATTCCAAGGGAATTTCCTCCCGTAACCAATCAAAGATGAAGACGAGTGAAGTAATATTATCAAGTGAAGATATAACAGGGAAACTATGACATGCTCACATTCACTAATGAATTTCAGGATGAGAACTTAGTAAGACATTTAACATGATATGACATTACATACAGAACCACAGCATTGCTAGGAAGGTGGTTAGAGGTCGCACCTACCTCATTTAAATAGTATAACATGCACATAAAACATTATAACGAGACTGGACAAAGAACAGGAATGTTTTTGTGGATCGAAGAGGCAACCATCTTTGTTGAATGAGATTAATGCAAACACGTTTTGGTGACTTGAAAAAAAAACAAGCAAAATTTGTTAGCCTCAACCCTCTAGGACTATAATGAGGCTTAAGATAGAATGCTTAGTAGTATTTGGATGGTGTGGTTTTTGAGATATTAGTTTGTCATTTTGTCATTTTACTTTTGTGATTTTTTGTTGTTGAATACCTGTCTCCGTATCATCTTGTTCTTGCACTTGGAAGGCAGGCTTTGTTTCCTGTGTAGTCTTTTTCTTATCTTGAGGAGCTTCAAAAGAATGTTTAAGATTTATATTTGCCCAAGAAACATTCATTCACGAATGTATTTAAAGAACATACATGTTGCAACATTAAACAGACATTTACCTTCAAGAGGACTGACTTTCATTGCAAGTGGCTCAGTGGGCTTTGGAGATGTTTTGCTCTCCTTTAATGGTACTTAAAATAAAATTGTACAATGGTCAAAATCAAGACAGTGCATGTTGGGATAAGCATTAAACCACTGAGAAGAAACATGTCATCAACACACATAGACACATAACAGATAATACGTAATATCCAAAATACATAACACACACAAACATAACAGACAGGATAGCAAGATTTTTAAGATTTAAGATTTGTGTTTCAAGGATTGTCCTTGTTATACCTTTTTGGGCAGCAACATCTTCACTTGACACCACTTCAGCAACAGCCTTCTTCTCTGGTTTAGAGACTTTCTTTACAAGTGGCTCCACTGGCTTTGGAGGCTCAGCAACAGCCTTCTTCTCTGGCTTAGGCTCAGACTTAGGCTCAGGCTTAGACTCTGGCAAAGACACTTTCTTAAGAAGTGGCTCAGCAGGCTTTCGAGGTGACTCCACCTGTTCAGAAATAGCTGTTTTCTCTGGTGCAGGCACTTTCTTTGCAAGAGGCTCAGCAGGCTTTGGAGGTGATTCCTTTGCTGGAACTTGAAATAAAATTATACCATGGTCAAAGTACATTTTGATTTATTTAATTTTACCTTTATTTAACCAGGTAAGTCATTGAGAACACATTCTCTTCACAATAACAACCTGACAAATCAAGATATTACAGATTGCGGTATGCATTGGACCACTGAGAAAGTGTCAGAGAAACACTATATCAAATGTAAACATAGCACACACAAAGACAGATAAAAACATCAAAAACACATAACATAAGCACAAACATAACACACAAAATATAAAGATTTTAAGAGTGAGGGAAGATTAAAGAATACCATTTCAAGATTTTCTCGTTATACCTTTTTTGGGAACATCTTCTTCAGCATTAGCTGTCTTCTCTGGCGTAGTCTCTGTCTTAGCGACTTTCTTTGCAAGTGGCTCAGTAGGCTTTGGTGGAGATTCTACCTCAGCAATAACCATAGTCTCTGGCTTAGGCACTTTTTTAGGAAGTGGCTCAGTGGGCTTTGGAGGTGATTCCTTCACCTCTTCAGCAATAGCTGTTTTCTTTGCCACCTTCTCTGGCTTGGTCTCTGGCTTAGACTCTGGTTTAGATAATTTCTTAGCCAGTGGCTCAATCGGCTTAAGAGGTGATTCTTTCACCTCTTCAGCAATAGTTTTCTCTGGCTTAGACTCTGCTAAAGACACTCGCTTTACAAGTGGCTCAGCCGGTTTTGGGGGTGATTCTTTCACCTCCTCAGCAACAACTGTTTTCTSTGGTTTAGGCACTTTCTTTGTAAGTGGTCGAACAGGTTGTAGGGGTGATTCCTTCTCCTTTGCTGGTACTTGAAATAAAGTTATACTATGGTCAAGAACAACATACTACAGAAGTGAACCATCAAGAAAATACAAAGGCAATATGTGATCAAACAGCAAACACATAAGGATAAACAAATAAGGAAGTATCCCAAACACAATTACACAAAACGTACACACAAACAACATACAAACAAACAACATAAGAAAGCAAGATTTTAAGAGTGACGCAAGAGTGAAGATTTGTATTTCAAGGATTGCCCTTGTTATACCTTTTCGAGTTGCAACATCTTCTTCACTTGAAAGAAACACATCTTCAGTAATAGCCTTCTTCTCTGGCTTCGACTCTGGTTTAGCCACTTTCCTTACAAGTGGCATTGGAGGTGATTCTTCCACCTCCTCAGCAACTACAGTCTTCTCTGGTGTAGTCACTTTCTTTACAATTGGCTCAGGGGGCTGTGGAGGTGAGTCTTTCACCCCTACAGTAACAACAGTCTTCTCTGGTTTAGCCTCAGGTTTAGGTTCAAGCTTAGACTCTGGTTTAGATATAGGCTCTGGTTTAGCCTCTGACTTAGGCTTAAGCTTAATATCTGGTCTAGGCTTTGGCTTAGCCTCTATTTTAGCCTCTAGCTTAGGCTCTGATTTAGGCTTAGGCTCTATTTTAGCCTCTGGCTCAGCCTCTGGTTTTGGTTCAAGCGTAGACTCTGGTTTAGATTTAGGCTCTGGTTTAGCCTCTGGCTTAGGTTTAAGCTTAACATCTGGTTTAGGTTTTGGCTTAGCCTCTATTTTAGCCTCTAGCTTAGGCTCTGATTTAGGTGTAGGCTCTATTTTAGCCTCTGGCTCAGCCTCTGGTTTAGATTCGAGCTTAGACTCTGGTTTAGACTTAGGCTCTGGTTTAGCCTCTGGTTTAGGCTTAGATTCTGGTTTAGGCTTAGGCTCTGGCATAACCTCTGGTTTAGGCTCTGGCTTAGACTCTATTTTATCCTCTAGTTTAGGCTCTGATTTAGGCTTAGTGTCTACTTTAGCCTCTGGCTCAGCCTTGCTTAGGCTGGCTTAGCCTAGCTCTGGCATGCTTAAGTTGAGGCTTGCTTGTCTGTCAACACCAGCAGAGGTGTGGAGGTGATTCTTCACCCCACTTCAGTAACAGCCTTATTCTCTGGTTTAGCCCAACTTAACCTGGTTTAGACTCTGTTTAGTTAGCTTCTCTAGCTCTAGTTTAGCTCTGATTAGCTTAGTGTCTATCTTGCCTCTGCTCAGCCTCTTGTTTAGGCTCTGCTAGCCTTAGCTCTGCTTGCCTCTATAGGCTTGCTCTGTCTCAACCACAGGGCTTGAGGGATTCTTTCACCTCACTTCAGACTATTCATCCTTCTCCGGTTTAGCCTCAACTTAACCTCTGGTTTAGACTCTGGTTTAGTTGCTCTGCGTAGCCTCTAGTTTAGGCCTGATTAGCTTAGTGTCTACTTTAGCCTCTGGCTCAGCCTCTTGTTAGGCTCTGGCTTAGCCTTAGCTCTGGCTTGCCTCTAGTTCTAGGCTTAGGTCTGCTCAACACCACAGTGGCTGAGGTGATTCTTCACCCTACTCAGAAATCCTTCTCTCTGGTTATTAGCTATACTCTACTTGTTATACTCCTGTTTAGGTATGGTTTGACCTTAGATCTGGTTTCTCTGGTTTAGGTGTTAGGTCTCTGCTTGCACTCTTGTTACCTCGTATTAGTTCTGGCTTAGGTTGGCTCGGTTCTGACTAGGTTCGATTGTCTGCGTAGACATTTCTTACAGTGCTCAGCAGTTTCAGCAATAGCTATCTCTCTGGCTTGAGTTGGCTTGATCTGCTTAGAATCTGGTTTAGCCATTTTCTTCAAATGGCTCAATTTTCACTTAAGCAACAACAGTTTCTCTACTGAAGTTCTTAGACACTTTCTTGTATAGTGTCACAGGTTTGGAGGATTCTTCTCTCTGCTGGTACTTGAAATGAAATGATCTATGGTCAAGATCAAGATACTAATATAGGAAGCAGTGAGCCCAATAAATACCAAAAAAGATGTGATCAAATAGAAACATACAAAAAAGACCACAAACTACACACAAACAACGAGAGAATTGCAAGAATGACACAAGAGTGTGGATTTTGACACTAAGAGATGCTGTTGATATGGATGCAACCCTGGAATGAAGCAACTGATGAATGATTACGGGCAAAAAAAGATTCAAAACTAGCATGAATGGAATATGGATGATATTGTGACAAAGATGATGAGATACATGTTAGATTTATTAGTATACTCTTGAGGCAAGGTTTTGAAAATCTTTTCCCCTTGTAGTCAAGTGTTCTTTAGAAGGATATATTTAAAGTCTGCTTTTTCAATCGCCGTTTTTAGTTGATTGTCCTCAATGTAAAGGTCTCTCTTCGAGGGCTCCTCTCTCATAGTAATGTCTTGTCAGCCCTTTCCTTGGATAATTACTTTGGCAGGTTTGTCTTTCATCTACTGTTTCTTAGTTTGGGTGACTCAACGTCTAATCTCTCAGGGTTTCTCTCCGTAGTAAATCTCTTAAAGGTCCTGCTTGGATTGAATGACTTTGAAGGAAGGTTTGCCTTTTCTATAACCTGTTCTTAGACTGGATATCCTCATTGTACGGTATCCTCAACTGAGTTCTCGCCATAGTAAGGGTCTTCTAAAGTTTCCTGCTGATGAATCGTAGAAGTTTGCTTTTTATAACCTGTTTCTTTGACTGGATATCCTCATTTGTACGGGGTATCTCTTCACTGAGTTCCTTGCTCATAGTAAGGGTCTTTTTAAAGGTTTCCTCCTTGGATTTAATTACTTTGGAAGGTTTGCCTATCTCAACTACTTGTTTCTTTGATTGGAAGTTTTCAACAGTACAAGGTATCTCTTCAGTACCAACTAATCCCTGTCCTTTCTCTTTGGGCAACAGCAATTTTATTGGAGAGATACCTTCTGACAAATGTATTTTGTCCTTTCTTGTATTAACTTGTATATTTGATATTTCTTCAATTACTGATTCTACTCTGATAGAAGATTCTACTGGTTCTTTGCATTCTACTGATTGAGCAATACCTTCTTGGTTAGATCGAATGTCAGTTTCCTTTCTTGCTGTTGGTTTGGGGGAAATAATATCTGTGGCTGYATTTATATTCTCTGAAACATCCATAACAGATGCCTCTTGTTTAGAAACATATTCTTCATGTTCCTGGGGAGATAATTTTCTTGGAGAACTATAATCTGTCTTAACATGAATCTCCTGTCTTCCGCCTGACTCTTCCTTCTTGTCTGATACCCTGGTGGTCATTTCCTTTTTCTTTACAATGTCTGTTTTCTTTTCTTCCACTTTTTTATCTGTGTCTATAGCCTTGCTTTCACCCTTAACTACCTGCTGCATATTAGGAKACTTTTTCATAGATATTTCTTCCCTCATACTAGCACTTCCTTGCTTCATGATGGAAACTTCTTCATATTTTTGGAGTTCAGTGTCCACTTTTTCATAATTTAATACTTCCAAAGATACAGTCTCCTTCTTTATAGGTACACTGTCTTTTGTAGTAACTTTGGCAGTTTTCCGGACAAAATGTTCTTCTGTAGATTGAACTACTTGATGGATAGGTATATCTTTAATTGTAGCCTGTTCTGTCTTTAACTCAACTACATCAACAAAAGGAGTTCCCTTAGTTTTGATGCCTGTACCCTCTTCCTCTCTAGACACTAAACTTGCAGTGTAAACACTGAGAAGTGTTTCTTCTCCTTCTGTGGACGATTCATGAGACTCCCTCTGAAGAGATCGATCCTGTTTGGCTGGTAAATCTGCCTCTAGATCAGACCTAATTTCAACAGCACTTCTTTCCTTTGGTTTCGGTGTAGTAAAAACCTTAGTAGCTCTATCTTTCCTCTTGGAAACCTCACTAAGAGATGGTTCATGTTTCATATCTGACTTTTTATCTTTTTGGACAGATACTTTTTCTGGAAGGATATCTTTTGTTGTCACTGAAATCTTCTGTTGGAATGTCGATGTAGTGCTATTGTCCAATATATCACCTTTGTTCTCATATGACACCTCTTCATATTCATGCCCCACTTCTTCATACTGAAATACTTCTTCTATTGGAGGAGCTCTCTCCATCGTGTCGGAAACCTCCCACAACTCGTGAGTTTTCGAAGATCTCTTTTTCTCAGCCATCTGAAGACTAGAAGTCACTTGAAGTTCTAAAGATGTTTTTAAGAGTTCCCACCAAATGGAGGTCGCAAGAGATTAACGACAAAACACAACATAAAGACAAACATTGGGTTAAAAAAAAACACAGATAAAAGAAAGTAGTACTGGCATGCCATTATGCACCTGATATCTACATTTGGAGGTGAAATAAGATTTTAATAAATTGAACACCACTAACATAGAGCACATTTAGAATACCTGTGTCTGGCGGAGTTCCTTTTCTTTGTGGCATAACTTCTATTTCTGAAGTTGGAACTTTCTTTTCTTCTTCCATCTCCTTTTTAGGTTTAGTAACAGGTACCTTTTCAGTAGGTTTTTTCTCAGGTACCCTCTCAACAGGTACCTTTTCAGTAGGTTTTTTCTCAGCTACCCTCTCAACAGGTACAGGCTTTTGTTTGGGCTCCATTACTTGAAGCACATACAAGACACGCATAAGACATTGGCAACACAGAAGAGTGACAAAAGGGTTGTTGCATAACACAACAAATCTGACAAACAGAACGTCACGTGGCGACGCATGCAACACTTTACTTCAAACATATTGTCAACATAGTCACAAACATAACATGACCCATATCTAAAACAGTCTTAACAACTTATGATAAACTATAAGTCTAATATCATGTCATATTGTAACATCATTAAGTCAGCTTCATGATGATAGTTAAAGTGCTACCCTTGTGTCTAGATTGTCAAACAGACGGAAAACTGAGGAAAAAGGAGAGCCGGAATATGGTAAACTTAAGACAAAGAATAGTTCAAGAAGACTCTTAAGACATCACAGTAAACAGTATGTACGGTACAGTACATAAGTTAGTGCATAAATCCCTACCTTTTTGCGGTGTATCTTCCTTTGGCGTCACAATAACTGATTCAGGCTTTCTGGCAACCTTAAGAGGTTCTGGTTTTCTTTCTTCCACAGGAACTTAAAAGACCATTTAAGTTTGTTAAAAACATGCATATACAATGAAGATATTCAAGAAAGCCATTTCAAACACAGACATTGCACAAGTCACACTCTATTGAGTGGTAAGACTGTATGATGATGATTATGACGAGACAAAATTAAGCAACTGGTGAAAATACTTTTCAGTTGTGCATAAACATTTCAAAAGACAAACTCTGTGACGTAGAAGCTAGACGATACCAAATGTGAACATAGACAAGACATAGATGTTCAAAGCTGGGGTTGGTTAGAAGAAAGCCATTAAACATTAACGGGAGAAGCATTGACAACCTATATTGTGTGTACCTTGTTCTGGCACAGGTTGCAAATGAGGCTCTATGTCCTCTCTGTCCACTTTTTGAGGGATGGTAGCTGGTCTCTGCGGAGTTACCTCCTGTCTTTTTTGTGCTTCTGGCACTTCAAAGAATATGCACATTATCAGTAATATACAATRTGCTGTGATGAAAGCACAACAAACAGACATAAAATTTACAAAGAAAACAACAAATACGGATTCCAAATACGTGACATTACATAGTCTTAAACTTTGTAATGACACAGACAGACAAAGATGGACTGACAAACAGAAGAGTATAAAGAGCATACAAGTTGTTAAAAGACTCAGAAAGCTGCCTCTCTTTTGAGAGATACTGATACCTTGTGGTGATGGGACCTTCTTTGCAGCAGGAGTAGGCTCTGGCTCCTTTGGAGAAGGAGTAGATGCAGTCTCTGGCCTTTTAACTGCCGCTGGCATTTCTGATTCTGGTTTTGAAGCCTCTGGTTTCTTAGCTTTCTCAGGAACTTAAAGTAACATGCACTTTGATTTAGAATTCACATACCAAGGTAATAATTACACTACATACAGATATGACACAAAGTAAAAATGTACTTCTATGTTAGAAGCTATATAAACATAATAATATATAATATACATATATAATATACATACAATTACACAAAGGAGAGGTGACATTAGAGAGGGGGATAAATACTCCACAAAACAAGACATGACAGGAAATACCTTTGGATGGTGGACACTCTGGTTTCTTTATAGGTGCACCCTTCGGTTCAGGTTCAACCTTAGCCACAGGTGAAACTTTAGGCTCTGGTTTTGGCTCAGCTTTTGGCTCCGCAACATGGGGTGCAGCTTGAGGGACATCTTCAGGTAATACAGACATCAACATTAGAAACTATGGGCTATCAAGAAAAACCGAGTACAAGAGTGAAAGCMATAAAAGCATGGGACAAGAGTATGATTGAGACAACTCCTCTAAACTCAATGCACAAAGTGACAGAAGTGAACAAACTTGGTCACACAGACTTATTCACACAGAATCCTTTGGGATAATAACATGCAGTGTTAGAAAGTGCTACATAGATGATGTAGAAACTTTGAAATAGACAGACAAGAGACTGACAAGTGTCACGCCCTGATCTGTTTCACCTGTCTTTGTGCTTGTCTCCACCCCTCTCCAGGTGTCGCCCATCTTATTTATACCTGTGTTCTCAGTTTGTCTGTTGCCAGTTCGTTTTGTTCGTAGAACCTACCAGCGTTTTGTTTCCCTGCTCCCGCCTGTTCCTTGCTCCTGTTTTCTAGTTTCCCGGTTCAGAACGTTCTGCCTGGCCTGACCCTGCCTGTCGTCCTGTACCTTTGCCCCACTACTCTGGATTACCGACCTCTGCCTGACCTGACCCTGAGCCCGCCTGTTGTTCCGGTGCCTTACATCCTCTCTGGATTATTGACCCCTGCTTGCCTTGACCTGTCATTTGCCTGCCCATGTTTAAAGAATAAACTTTCTTCAACACTGTCTGCACCTGGGTCATACCTTAAAACGTGATAACAAGAAGATATGGTATTAAGAGACAGACAACTGAAAATATTCAGGACAGAGACTCAACATCATAAGAGCTACAACAGCAGCAGTAGGAGCATTTCTGAAGCACATGGGAAAATGCAGTATACCTTTCTTTAATGGAACCTGTTCAGGTTTCTCAGCTGGCTTATGGAAAGGTGCCTTTGCTTCTTCATGTTCTTCTAAGATATTGAAAGTGAGCAATTACATACACCAAAATAAAAGAGCACAATATTGTCTATATGCAAATAAATACAAAATAATTACGGACACTAAGTTGAAGAAAACAAGGTTCACGTCCAACAACCACCAAAACAATCAATTAAAATAAACAAATTCACAGATTTAGTTAAAAGAAAATTAAGAATACATGACAAACATGACAAGATCGTTAGACAAGCACATCATTTCTGATTTAAGACTATACCTTTTGGAGAGGGAAGTTTCTCTGGGACAACCTCTGCAGTTATCTTCTCCTCCACTGGCTTTTTGGCTTCAGGTACTTGGAAATATCATCACAGTAAGTACTAGTTATCACTGAGTTAATGTGCAGGGACAAATATAATTAATCTTATAATGTAATTTACAGTAGTGGACATTGGTTACTTTACACAGAAAAACAGTCAAGCAAAAGTAGAATATATATAGTAAATACCCTTCTTTTCAATTTTTTWAATTTTTTTACAAGAGAGACATACTTGGGTAAGTATGTACACACATGTACACACATCAACCAGATCAACACAAAAGATCATTTAGAAATGCAGATATTTAGATACCTTTATGTGGTACTGCTGCCTCMGCTGGTTTAGCCTTCTCCTCGGGTTTCTTGTGCACTTCAGAAACTTTAAAGACACTCATTGTGTTAGCCAATGTAGCAAAGCACTATCTACTGTGGACATCCATGCATTCRCATGTAAGGTACTTGCCAAAGAAGCACATATATTATGGAAGACAATACAGACAAACACATAAGCCACTATGCGTGATCAACTTAAGAGCAAAGAATCAAATATCATAAATACTGAAAGTACAAACCAAGTTAAACTAAGCAAGACATGGAAAGAAACTGAGCATGACATGGCAGGGAAAACCTTTGACGCGGTTAAAAGAAAAGCAAGCTTTAAACAGAGTTTCATAAATGACTAATGAACAAAGATCATGAACTTCTTTTGCCAAAACATTGCCGACTATGTACATCACATAAAAAAAGAAGCCGTTAAAGAGTTTACCAATTGACACATGAACAAGACTATGAACATGTTTCCAACTTTGCCATAACATTGCTGTAAGCCAAGACAGACAAAAGTTGGTATTTTAATACCTTTTTGTGGCATTTCCTCCCTCATTCCAACCTTCTTACTCTGGACGGACTCCTCCTCAACAGGTACTCTCGGGGCTGATAAGACAATGAGAATATATTAGTACAATTGTTCAACAAGGCACATTAGTTAAGGATAGAGGTTTACGGTTATAACACAAATATCGACACAGAAATGTAATAACTTCTGTGGGACAACAAAGGAGAGAGAAAGACGTGTGATTTGTGACCATGTTCCGCACACACAAACACACGCTAGCACACTACGGTACTACAAAGAGTAGGAGCCCATACATTCTGTTTCAAGATATTTTCAAAGAGTGGCTCAAACATACAAAGACAGACAAGGATGCTTTTATGCACCACACATGTTAATACCAATGTGGCTCAAGGTGGAACGTTAAAGATGAACTGTTTGGTCACTTGAGTTAGCTGCTAGCAGACATAAACTGCAATGGTAACATCTATTCTAAGGGATACCTGTGGTTGTAGAGATTTTCTGTACTACTGTCTCTTCTGTCCAGCTTTCATACTCTAATAAAGAGTAACAATGAAAAAGAAAGTTGTTTAGATGAGCAGTGGGAAATGCTGGAATATTGGTTAGGTCGTGTTACAATACTGAATAATCTTTTTAGGTGTACAAACTTGTCTAAACATGTTCAAATGAAATTGGTTAAATTGATCGTGGTTATTATTGACTGAAATGTTAGGTCATGTAACTAAGTTGTACAAACACGTACAGATGTAGGATCTTAATTTGAGCCAGCTTGCTACAGGCAGAAAATAATCGTGCAGCAACAGGAAATGTGAATTATTATGTGGATTATAATTCATGGACAATTTTGTTGGGGTTGATACATTTTCGTAAGGAAAAATCAAGTCTGAAATTACAAAGTGGAAATTACAAATTTCAGAGGCCTTTTTAAACCTCAAATACACTACAAGTTTCACATTTCCTGGGTAATAAACTCAGCAAAAAAAGAAATGTCCCTTTTTCAGGACCCTGTCTTTCAAAGATAATTAGTGGAAATCCAAATAATCCAGATCTTCGTTGTAAAGGGGTTAAACGCTGTTTCCCATGCTTGTTCAATGAACCATAAACAATTAATGAACATGCACCTGTGGAACTGTGGTTAAGACACTAACAGCTTACAGACGGTAGGCAATTAAGGTCACAGTTATGAAAACTTAGGACACTAAAGAGGCCTTTCTACTGACTCTGAAAAACACTAAAAGAAAGATGCCCAGGGTCCCTGCTCATCTGCGTGAGCGTGCCTTAGGCATGCTGCAAGGAGGCATGAGGACTGCAGATGTGGCCAGGGCAATAAATTGCAATGTCTGTACTGTGAGACGCCTAGACTACGCTACAGTGAGACAGGACGAACAGCTGATCGTCCTCGCAGTGGCAGACCACGTGTAACAACACCTGCACCGGATCGTACAGCCGAACATCACACCTGCGGGACAGGTACAGGATGGCAACAACAACTGCCCGAGTTACACCAAGAACGCACAATCCCCCCATCAGTGCTCTGGCAAAAAGTTATCTTCACTGACGAGTTGCAGTTTTGTCTCACCAGGGGTGATGGTCAGATTTCGCGTTTATCGTCGAAGAATGAACGTTACACCAAGGCCTGTACTCTGGAGAGGGATCGATTTGGAGGTGGAGGTCCGTCATGGTCTGGGGCGGTGTGTCACAGCATCATCGGATGGAGCTTGTTGTCATTGCAGCAATCTCAATGCTGTGCGTTACAGGGAAGACATCCTCCTCCCTCATGTGGTACCCTTCCTGCAGGCTCATCCTGACATGACCCTCCAGCATGACAATGCCACCAGCCATACTGCTAGTTCTGTGCATGATTTCCTGCAAGACAGGAATGTCAGTGTTCTGTCATGGCCAGCCAAGAGCCCGGATCTCGATCCCATTGTGCACGTCTGGTACCTGTTGGATCGGAGGGTGAGGGCCAGCGCCATTCCCCCCAGAAATGTCCAGGAACTTGCAGGTGCCTTGGTGGAAGAGTGGGGTAACATCTCACAGCAATAACTGGCAACTCTGGTGCAGTCCATGAGGAGGAGATGCACTGCAGTACTGGTGGCCACACCAGATACTGACTGTTACTTTTGACCCCCCCCCCTTTGTTCAGGGACACATTATTCCATTTCTGTTAGTCACATGTCTGTGGAACTTGTTCGGTTTATGTCTCAGTTGTTGAATCTTGTTATGTTCATACAAATATTTACACATGTTAAGTTTGTTGAAAATAAACGCAGTTGGCAGTGAGAGGACGTTTATTTTTTTGCTGAGTTTATGCAAAAGCGTGAATAATCGTGAAAACATGGAGATAGTTAAATTGATGATGGTGATAGTTACTATTAATATGATGTAAATCTTGCACAATAATCAAACGTTAGTGAATGATTTTATGATGATTATAAGGGATTTGATGGTGATGGAAAGACGCTTAATAAAAAAGAATGCAAGGCCATATACCTCTCATTTCCACCTCTCTCATCTCCATCTCTTCTTCATAATAGTATTCAGAAGATTCTTTAAAAAAACATATAGATGTTGAGTTCTCATATTAATTAGGTTAGTTTAGATTTATATAATTAATGCCAATCTTATGTCCCATTCTTACCTTTTAGAGTAACTGAAGATGGCATATCAGGGATTCGTATTGATGAATCAGGGACATCTAAAGGATGTTGAATTTGGTTTAAATATCAAAGATACAGTATATATAAAATAAGTTATATATTTAAGATAAGTTGACTAGGAATTGTGATACATTTGAGAGAGGTTGTGTGGCTAGAAATGAAATACTTACCATGGGGTACCCCTGCTAATTCAATTTCTGTGAAAAAGGAAGATGAAATATTAAAAACTGAATTAAGGCCACTATGAGATACAGACAGCTGGAAAACAAAAACAAATGCTAACAACTATACCGACCTTTGTCTGAAAGATAAAGCTCAGCTGTGCTTTTAGCTTCCCCTCTGGGCTCCAACCTCACAATGACCGAGTAAACGCCTAAAGGATTAGTCATGAAGATGATTTAATAATCCATTCTGATATATTCATCTGGGTAACGAGAATAAAGAAATCCATAAAATGCTTGTTTGACGCAACTCTACACACCTTCATCTTCATTGGTTACATTGCAGATGATCATAAAATGTCTTCTGCCTTCGCTTCTGAAGTTATACTTTGGGCACTCTCTGAGTTCCCAAGTGTCTTTGTACCATGTAACGATGGCATTGTCGAAAGACACCTCGCATTCGAAGGTGGCTGCTTGGCGTTCGCCCACCACAATGTTCTGGATACGTTTGGTGAAGTGAATTTGTTCAGCTAAAACAGATAACATGTGGTGATAAATTTAGTTCAATTTGAATATTTCTGGCTATTCTCATAATTCAAACTCATTGTGCAAATTCAAGTCAAATTGGACAATGGAGAATAGATATGCAGTTAGAAGTGTTCAACAGCTCATGATGGATGATTCAATAGGATGAAAGTAGAGACAAAAAGTCAAAAGACAAGAAAGAAAGACAGAGAAATGTTGGTTTGTGGCAAAGTTCCAAGACCAACAAGTGTAAGAAAGTAGAACAAAAGTTATCAGAGAGTTCCAGGAAGAAAAAGAGTATGTCAAATCAAAAGTGCAAAAAAGAGAAAAAGAGTGAGAAAAAATAGATATAAAGATTAGTGACAAAATGAGTGATGAAGAAAAAAAGAGGTTAGTTTGGGGTGATCTTCTCCACTCTACAACATGATAGGAGATGCAACAGCAACCAATTATTATATGGTTTAATCTATACAAACCTTCAACCCATAGATCTGCAGTTGATTCAAGGTTGTCATATCTGCAGGTATAGCGTCCGTGGTCTTCTGGTCGGAGGTCTTTAATCGACAGCCTCTGAATCTTGTTGACCACCTCATGCGAGTATCTGCCCTTCATTTCTAAAAGCTTTCCATTCTTAAACCACTGTGTTTTGACATTAGGGATAGAAAACTGGCAAGACAGTGTACATGTTTGCCCCTCCTTACACGCAACTTCCTCCAGATGTTTCTCAACCTCAGGCTCTGTAAAGRCACAAAGAACAAATATGCATGTTGATCAGTATTTACAGATACAGTATAAAGGACTAAAATCAATAACATTCATCTAAGTACAGAATAAACAAATGCAGAACCATAGATACCCACCGATAACAGTCAATTTGGCACTGGAGATATGTGGGCCACATACAACACGGTAGTTGCCCTGGTCTTTGGTTTGACACTGCTTGATCTTCAGAATGTGACGGTCACCAACAATGTTGATTTCRTATTTGTCATTGTTGTCAAGCTTCTGAGTTCCCTTGTACCAGGACAGGGTGATCTCTGGAAAGTTGATCTTGATGTCACACTCAAAGGTGGCAACCTTGTTGGTGACTGTAGATTGATCTGTTATGTCCTTATTCACGGTGACAGGCTGCAAACAAATAAAGAAGACATGTGCTTAGACATTCATGTAAATAAATATGCATATAATACATGATAATTACTGCTGTTGTCATTGGCAGACATTTCATTGTGGTAGCTAATGAGGAACCTACCTCAGTACGTTCCATTCTCTTTTGCAAATCAGCCACAAGAGCAGCCAAATCCTCGTCCGATTCTCTCTCTCTCTCCGGTTCCTAAATCACATCAAAACACAAAGCAGAACTAGTTATAGTGTGGCCATCATGTCTTTAAAAAAGCAACAAAATTCTGTATTGTATGACTAATATTAAGTAAATTAAACTGTTGTGTTCTGAAATAAAGACTAAGCCATTAAATTCAAATGAATACAACTTTATGTTAAATTAATTTACCGGTCTTCCACTTTCTTCTGCTTTCTCCCTCTTCAGCTGCTCAATGGCCTGAAGAAGTCCACGGTAGTCAGTAATTCCATACATGCGGGCGTATTTCTCATACTCCTTAGGGTCCACATTTCTGAGCAACTCTACAATGTCAATGTCTTTCTCTTCCTGGGGACTCTTCTGCTTAGATGGAGTYCTGTGGAGGAAGAAAAATAGAAGGCATGGCAAATATTATTTGTACAGTTTCTTGTGGAATGTGAAAGGTAGAGACACAATTGTCAAAGAGAGATTCACTTACTTCTTCAGTTTAGCTCTGAAGTCTCCCTCAACTCCGACCACCTCTTTCCTTTCCTCAACATGCATGTCGGTGTTGCATTCTATTTCTCCAGCTTTGTTAGTTGCGACACATCTGTACTGTCCGGAGTCAGACTTTGTTATTTCTCTGATCTCTAACTTGGCATCTGGGCCTTTCTGCTCAATAGTGATGCGACCACCATGAGTGATCTGCCTCCACTTGCCCTTCATCCATTTCACGTTAGGAATGGGATCACCTCCAACCTTGGCGATGAACGTTGCAGTGCCCTCTGTAAAGGAATGCAACATATTGAAGACATAACTTACTATGGACATTTTAGATTATCCAATGATTAAACAATGTGGGTTGTCAATTGAATAATAATTATATGCTTCTAAATCTCTTTTCATCACACTTACTCTCGGCTACATGGCAAGGCTTGGGCTCCTCGATGAAGAACAAGTTGTCCAGTTTCTTTACTGGTGCTGCTGTTGATTCCTCTTCAGCGGGTTTAGGTGCTGCTTTGGATTTCTCTGCAATAAAGCAGAATTCAAGAAGTCTGTTATAAAAACCATAATCATTCATTCATGATAGCTGATTCCACAAGTTATTGGATATGACTTGAATCAAAATATGGTCCAGAAGATGTACCTTTGATAGTCACTTTGGCCTTGCAGAATTCACTACCAGCTTCATTGGTTGCCTTGCAGAGATAGTCCCCTGCATCATTCTTTGATACGCGCATGACCTCCAAAGAGGCAACGTCATCTGCAAAAATTATTTTAGTGCTGGAAGTGTTTTTCAAGTCTTTTCTGTCCTTCATCCACTGAATCTTCATAGGAGGGGATCCATGGACATGACAGTTAAGATGCAGGTTCTCTCCCTCGGTCAGCGTGACAGGTTTGAGAGCGGGGTCAAATGTAGGGGGCTTCTTGTGTTCTGGAAAAATAGGGAAGAGTCATGGAAAAACATACATGGGACACTGTTAGGAATTTTATGAATAATGACTAAACAATGTTTACATTTAGATAAAACTATAACTAATTGAACTCGACCCTGTATTATTATTATATCTGATTAATAATGTTAATTCATAAGGAAGGGATTATGTAGCATGAACAAGGAGTAATTAAAACATAATAAACACCATTCCAACTTAGTTGGAGAGGTATGTGGTGTGGGTTATAAAGTAAGCCAAAAGGATCGTTAAACTATGGTTGAACCGACTCAACTTAGCCCTGAGATGTTTAGATAAGGCCGTGAGTAACCTTTTAGGTCTTCCATTATCTCGAGCTGTCTGCTAAAGTGGTAATAAATTATAGTGAACCTTCTGGAAATCTTAGTGATATTGTGTGTCATGTGTGTGCGCTGGTGAGTTGGAATGAACTTTTGAACCTGTTTTATCTTGGTCAAGAGGAGGAGCTTTATTCTGTAACCAATGACGTCATATTTTGTATATAAACTGTTGTTTGTGGTTAAATGGGAGCGCTCTCACGAGAATAAATACTATTATCTAATTTTAATAAGACTGGACCCTGTCTATTTTATGTTAATAAGTATCTTACAAATTCTTAGAAATAGACAGATTGATTTTAATTAATGAGTACATAAAGGAATTATAAAATTCCCCTRACAGACACACAGTAGAAATGCATACACAAGTTATGTACATCTCGTTTTCTATGGAGAAACACAACAAAATAAACAAGTAATAATAATATGGACCTACCAGTTATGGTAACTGTCACTTCGCAAGAGGCAGTGCCAGCTTCATTGGTGGCTTTGCAGGTATACCTGCCACAGTCTGAGACTTCGGAGCTCTTGATACACAACACAGCCACATTGCTCTTGAAGGACATGTCATAGTGATCAGAGCTGTGCCTCTCAATGTCATCTTTGTACCAATTGATGGTCATGGGCTGAGAACCAGACAAACGTGCCTCAATTTTCACCATCTTTCCCTCTGTATCCTCAAGGGTCTCTGTGGGCTTTTTGGTGAAGGTAGGTGGGATTTTGCGCTCTGAAAATAAATACAAAAGCATGAATGGTTTCTGAAACAAGTTTGCAGTGGTCATGTTAGGTGTCACGTAAGAAAACAAAGTACTATACCAAAAATGTCTCTCAAGAAACTAAAATGTCTCTCAAGTACTAAAATTGGGTGCCAGTGGGCCAAATACCTTTGACAGTAATTTCAGTGGAACAAGAGTCCTTTCCAATGTCATTAGTGGCATGGCAAAAGTAGCGGCCAGAGTCTGCTTTAGCTGCTTTCAATATAGTAAGGTGTGGGGTGTTATCCACGCAGGACATCTTGTAATTTCCCCCTGATCGAATATCTTTGTGATCCTTTGACCAAGTGACTTTTATTGGCAAAGATCCAGTCGTGTGGCATTCCAATTCCACACTATCACCCACTGAAATGTCCACCATGGGTGACAGCTTTTTATCAAAGACAGGGGGATATCTTGGCTCTGAAAGTTAAATGATGGGAAAGAGGTGGAACATACAGCATACTTTGAAATGAAAGCATTGACATTGTACAATATGACATGGTACTAATACAGAACGTGCACTGTCTCTCAGTCAGCAAGCAAAAAACGACTTCTTTGAAGAAAAACCGACCGACCTTGAAGAGTGAGTTTGGCTCTGCAGGATGCAGTCCCAACGCTGTTGGTAGCAACACAAGTGTATTCCCCAGAGTGTCTCATTTCACCTCTGGTTATTTTAAGGGCAGCAGTGTTATCATCATAACTCATGGTATAGTCGGTGGATTTCAGAGTTTCACCGTCTTTAAGCCAAGAGACCTCAATGGGCGAGGAGCCTGCCACGCGGCACTCAAATTTGACTTCCATTCCCTCAGTCTGTTGAAGACTGGTTATTTTCTTGGGGAAGGTAGGTGGAGTTTTTGCCTCTGAAAATAGGATAGTTCAAACAAACAATATAATACTAGTCGTTAATTTCAGAAACAATGATGCAGAGTCAAAACGGAATATCTCCAGATTAAAAAGAGAACATTCCTAAATAAAAGATGGCGGGCATCACCTTGGACAGAGAGGCGGCAAGTGGATGAGGCTGATCCTATGTTGTTTTCTGCTTTGCATGTGTATTCACCAATATCAGCCTTGGCTGCTTTGCTCAGTTTCAAGCAAGCAACTCCTTTGGAATATTCTATTTTGCAAGTAGGGCTGGATCTCACTTTTCCGTCAGCCTTAAACCAAGCCACCTTTATTTCAGGGGTTCCGCCCACATGGCATTTCAAACAAACTGCATCACCAGCAGTCACTTCCATTGGCTCCAAATTCTCAATGAAATGAGGTGGTTCTAAAGTGACAGATATAAACCATTAAATCAGAAACATGCACATCAGATATATACAGTATAGGACAATCCCAATACATTACCAGATCAATTTAGGTAAACTAACCTAAGATGGACACTTGTGMTTTGCAGGTATCCTTTCCAGCATCATTGGAAACCTCACAAGCGTATTCCCCACTTGCTTCCTTATCATCGGTGTTTAAACACTCCAGGATGCAGGAGGTCTCAGTGGTAGTGACATTGTGCTTATAAGAAGAATATAGCTGTTTTCCGTCCTTATACCAGGTGACAAATATCTTTGGGGTTCCAGAGTATGTGCACTCAAGTACCAATGATTTCCCTTTTTCAACAGAGTGGTCCTTCAGCTTCTTAACAAAGCACGCAGGTTCTGAGTTAAATCATACAGAAGTTTGTTAGTCCACATACTGATTCATTTTGTCATTTTGTTTTAATTCTGTTAATAAAAATCTGTAATAATACATTTTAAAATTATATTATTGACCAACCTTTCACAGACAGGTTAACCGGGCAACTTTCCTTTCCAGCATCATTAATAATCTGGCATGTATACTCTCCAGCGTGGGATTTGTCAATTTTGAATAGCTCCATAGTAGCTGTACTGTCCCGCAGAGCAATTTCATAGCCTTTTCCAGACAAAATTTCCTTGGTGCCTCTGAACCACTTCAGTTTCAGTGGGGCACTTCCTTTGACAATTGCTGAGAACAAAACATTTGTGCCAGGCATTGCTTCCAATGGCTGAGGTGGCATCACGAAAGAAGGAGGTTCTAAATACAAAAAAGACATACTTTTAGCTTGCCGACATCTGACATTAAATCAGTTACTTCACAAAGCAATAGTCATTATGAAGCCCAAACGGGTACTGTAGTTTCAAACCTCCGATTTACTGACCTTTCACAATGAAAGAGGCACTGGTCTCATTGGTTCCTGCCTTGTTTACAGCTTTGCATTTATACACTCCAGAGTCTGACAACTTAAGAGTGGGCACTTTGAGCGTGCAGGTGTTGTCACTGAATGTAATCTCATAGTTTGGGCCAGTTTTGATCTCCTCTCCATCATGGTACCAAGTAATGGTGAAAGGTGCGGAACCAGAGACTTTGCAGTCCATTTCACCAGCTTTTCCAACAATAGGTTGATAATCCTTCAATTTCCTTGTAAATGTTGGAGGTATAGTTTTATCTGTTATAGAAGGACATGGTTAGTAACCAGTGCATTAGGAAAAACACTAGGCAATTAGGCAAATGTCATATTATACTGTGTATAGGAAGTGGCCACCAACCTAGTACAGTGAGGTTTAATTTGGTGAGATCACTGCCAACCTCATTTTTGACCTCAAATGTATATTCTCCTGTGTCAATTTTTTCTGCAGACAAAACTTTCAAGCTGGAGATCATCTTTGAGAATGAGATTTTGTACTTCTGTCCAGAGGAGAGCTCGACTCCATCCTTAAACCATTTTGGTTTCAGCTCTGGTGTCCCCGACACTTTGACTTCTAGAGCTGCAATATCACCTGCAGTCACACTGAAAGACTCTGGTCTCTCCACAACTTTAGCTGGTTCTGAAAATAAAGAACATGAAAAGAGGTGTGCTTACAGAAACTGAATAATTAAAAAAAGCTATGACTGGGGGGAAAACTAAGCGAATTAAGAAAGAAAATTGAATTAAGAGAGAACGTTGAAATGTACAAACCTAATACAGTCAAGTTAGCAAAACATTCCACAACTCCGGCATCATTTCTGAGTTGGCAGGTGTATTTGCCCATTGTCAGTAAATCTGCTTTAAAGACTTTAAGAGTGACCTGGTTGTTGTCAAAGGTAATTTTCCGGTTGTCACCATCTCTGAGAATGTGATCCTTATCCTGTACCCAAGACGCGGTCATTGGCTGAGAGCCTTTGACAGTGGCCGTCAGGGTGACTTCTTCACCCAATATGCATGTCATATTCGACAATTTCTTCACAAACGTTGGTGGTTCTGAGAGAGGACAAACACGGAGAGGAGAAAAAAAACATCATGAGGGAGTAGTTCATGGTTAAAAGCTGGAACGTCAATTATCAAAATAAAATAAAAAATACCCACAGACGATGCAATTCTACTAACCTCTGAGTTTAATTGTAGTATGGCATGTTTCATATCCTACACTGTTTGATGCCTTGCACTCATACTCTCCAACATCTGAGGCTTCCAATCCAATCATATGAAGAGTGGCAGAGGTACCCTCATTCACCATCTTATATTTCCTACTTTCTTTTAGTGGTGTTTTGTCTTTGGACCAGGTAATCTCAAAGGGTTCTGTGCCAATTATCTCACAGTGTAGGCTAGCATCCTTTCCTTTCATTCCTTCAATTGGCTGAGGTACTTTGAGGAAAGATGGTGGGTCTACAAAACATTGAGAATCGTTAAGAAGCAGCTCTCTTTGTTACATGCAGCAAAGCTTCAAATTCATACTGACGTAATACCACCAACAGACACTATACTAATACTAGATTATTATGGAATATATCATGTAATATGGAAAATATCAAAACCCAATGTCATTGATCACTGGCTAACCTTTGACTGTAAGAGTTGTGCTGCAGCTTATGCTTCCAGCTTCATTGGTTGCTTCACAAGTGTAGACTCCATTGTCTTCAAATCTTGTGGTGTGCAGCTCAAGGACTGCCATTGAGTCAACAAATGAAGTTCTATAGTTGTCCCCTTCTGTGATCTTAGTGTCATTTTTGTACCATTGCATTCGCAGAGAGGGCGCACCCATAACTTTGCATTCAAGACGGAGTGGCTCGCACTTCTTCACAAACTTTGTGACTGGCAATTTCAGCACAAATTCAGGAGGTTCTGCAAAGCCAAAATATAGCAAAATTAGGTTATTGAAGCACATGAAACTTGACAAAGTGAAATAATATGAGGCTTGGAATGAACTGCAAAAAGAGGTGATTTGATGACTTGATGGATCTGTTAAGGATTAAAGCCAAGATGAATTTGAAAAGGGAAATGGGAAGCATGATACATGGTGGACAAACAGTTGTTGATGTGATGGAGGTGTTGGTGAAGGTGTTGTGAACTGCTGAAGGAACTGTGAAAAGGAGGTGGTGGAGGAGCTGTGAAAGTGCAAAACAATGAGCACAGATAAAAGCATTCGAGGACAGACGGAACGATGGAAGCCAATCGAGGAAAGATGGAAGCCAATGCAAGAGTTTAAATAAGAGCATGTTCCAACCTTTTACTGTTAAATTGGCACTACATCTTTCAGTGCCGGCATCATTGCTAACTTGACAAGAGTAAACTCCACTCTGCAAAACTCCAACTGAGTAAAGATCTAAGAAGCAAGATAATCCTTCCAGTCCGGTAAAACATGATGGTCCAGTGATCAATTCAGTGTCATCCTTGAACCATTTCACTGCGAAAGGAGGTGTGCCTTTAAACGTGCTCTTAAATCGCACGTTGGAGTTAGGAAGGGCTGCCTGGGGCTCAGGCAGCAGCACAAAGCTTGGCGGCTCTAAAGATGCATTTGAAAAGAAACAATAGCAACCAAGTTAATCAGCTGGCATGACCCTTTCATAAGAGAAAAATATGAATATGATATAAATGTTATAAATTCTGACCTTTCACCCTTAGTGCCCCACTACATTCAACGCTTCCTGCTGTATTTGTCAGTTTGCAAGAGTAAGTGCCAGCATCAACTCTCTCTAACTGTTCGATTTCCAAAGACACAGAATTGTCTTGACGAACAAGTTTATATTTTCCACCAACGGAAATGTTGTTTCCATCTTTCTGCCATTCCACAGTAATGGGAAGGGATCCAGATATTTTGCAGCCAATTTGAACAAACGTTCCCAATATTTCCTGTATTTCACTCATTGGTTTTGTGAAGCTTGGGGGAAGAGTTTGTTCTGTTTTCACAAGAGCAACAACAAAACAGTCAAAACCATATGCATTACATATCATGTAATAACCAGTATACTACCACACTAATTTGTTTCAATACAAGATTTTGCACTGACCTAGTACAATCAACTTGACTTTGCAACTGCAGGTATCAATGTGGTTTGAGACCTCAAATTGATAGTTGCCTGCATCCTCCTTTTGTGTAGTCTGAATTTTAAGGCTACTAAGGTTGTTCTCGAAGCTAAGTTTGTGCTGAGGACTTGACTTGAGCTCTTTGCCATCTTTGGTCCACTTCACTTTGAGCTCAGGACTGCCTGCCACTTTGCACTCTAAACTGACTGGATCCCCAATAGTTACTTTCATCACTTCTGGTTTCTCTGTAATCTGAGGTGGTTCTAAAATGCATAGAAATATCAATTTTCTGTTAAAATCCATACATTTCAAAGACAGACCTGACCAAAATGAAAACAAATATCTAGCTAGCATACTAAATGAAAAGACTAACCTTGCACCATGAGGGTTGCAAAGCACTTGTCCTGTCCAGCATCATTTGCCACCTGGCAGGTATATTTCCCGCTGTGATGGGCCTCACAGACCGGAATCCTTAGAGTTGCCACATTATTCTCAAATGTCCGTTCAATTTTAGGATCTTCCAAGATCCAGTTCTCATCTCTTTGCCATTGCACAGACAGAGATGGTGACCCAGTGACAACACACTGAAATTCAGCCGATTTGCCCAAAACAGTGGCTACATTTTCAATTTTCTTCACAAATGATGGTCGATCTAACATCAAACCAAGGAACAATTATTAGTTATTTAAAGTAAGAATGTGTTGTCATCATGGAAGTTACATAATCTATAACAATAGCGTATGTTTTAAGTAACTAACCTTTTATACGAAGCGTAGTTCTACAAGAACAACTTCCAACCTCATTTGAGACGGTACACTGGTATTCACCAACATCTACACCATCACATTTCTGTATTTCAAGATTCAGAATGTCCTGTACTTGTGAGAAACTGTGCTTTGTGCTGGATTTAATTTCCTTTAAATCCTTATGCCACATGACCTCAAACGGACCTGTGCCAATGACTTGACAATCTAAAGACGCATTTGAGCCCTTCACAATATCCGCAGTTGATAACTGTTTAACAAAGGATGGTGGCTCTGAGGTAGAGAAAACAGACAATTAATTAAATGAAGTCTGAATCATATAAAAGTTTGAAAATATAAAATGATTCCTAAAAAGACTAAACCAACCTTTCACTTTCAATTCCATATTGCAGCTTTCACTGCCAGCTTCATTACGGGCTTCACAATAATATATTCCACTGTCCTTAGTATCAGCACCACAAATATCTAGGGTTACTATGTTGTTATCAAAGAACATCTTGTATTTGTCACTAGGACTTATCTCATTCCCATCTCTGAACCAGTATATATCAATCTCTGGAGTTCCAGTCACCTGACATTCAAATGTTTTACTTTGCCCAGGTTTCACCACTGACACACCATCAGGTTTTCSTGTGAACTTTGGAGGCTCTATATAAAATAAAGTAAACATAATAAGTATAGCAGAGGTCGAATTCAAAAACAAATGTCAAGAAGGTAAAGAATAACAGACAATAAGAACCTTTGACAAAGAGCATTGCTTGGCAAGCATCAGAGCCCACGTCATTATTAATTTCGCAGATATAGTCTCCAGAGTCTAATGCTTTGGCAAAGAAAAGCTCCAGCGATGTAGAGGTGTTGTCTTTAGTCACAGAGCAATCAGAGCCGGATAAGATCTCCTTCTTGTCTTTAAACCATTTAATGGTCAAGGGTGGCGTGCCAGACAAAAGGACATTAAATTGAACCTTTGATCCAGGYAAAACATCCATTGATTCTGGCCTTTCTAAAACCGATGGTGGTTCTGTTGATAAAATGGGGAAKGCATGTTTCAAGTTAAAAGTCTAAAAAGTTCTGAAGCCAAAGAGAGCCAAAGATACAGAAATATAGAAGACAAAAAAATTGTTATCCAAACCTTTTACAAGTAAGGCCCCAGAACACTGGTCCTTGCCTGCCTTATTAGTAGCAATGCAGGTATAGCTACCACTGTCTGCACTGTCAAGACGACTTATTTCCAGAAAAGCTGTGTTTTCAAAGAATGTGCATTTGTGCTTATCATCAGTCTTGATCTCTTTCTCATCTTTGTACCAGAGTACAGATATGGGCAGAGAGCCAGACAAAAGACACTCCAAGTGGGCAAATGATCCTTTGATACTCTCTGTTTTCTTCAGTTTCCTTGTGAAAGATGGTTTTATGATTTGATCTAGCATAAATAAAAAATAAAGTAATGAGAATGCTGTCAAAACAGGAATACCTGTAAAAAAGCGTAAAAAATTATTAAAATATGTATAAATGAACTGACCTAGAACAGAAACTGTAGCTTCACAAGTACTGCTTCCAACGTCATTGGAAACCTCAAAGTTGTAATCTCCACTGTCGCTTTTTTCTGTACGGAGAATGTTTAGTACAGAGCTCTTATCTGTGCTCTGTACTTTGTATCTATGACCTGATGTCAGCTCTCTTCCATCCTTCAGCCATTTGACTTTGAGCACCTTGGTTCCTGAGAACCTGCACTGAAGTGTAGCGGGATCCCCCATTGTAACACTGACAGATTTAGCCTGTTCAGTGATATTTGCTGGTTCTGTGATAAACATAACATTCAACAATGAGTTTTTAACATCAGAATATAAAATCCAAACACCAATAGCAATTTGAAAAATGTCCTCATAAACATCAACCAACCTTTGACTACCAATAACGCAGAGCATTTCTGATTGCCAGCTTCATTTTTGGCCTGACAAGTATATTTCCCAGCATGTTTGGTTTGAATATTTGAAATACGCAGCAGTGCTGTCCTGTCTTCAAAGGACATCTGCGCATGCTCACCATCTTTGACCTCATGGTCATCCTTCAGCCATGACACAGTCATAGGTAGTGATCCTTTCAGAGTACACTGCATAGAAATCTCACTGCCAACTAGGGAATTCACATTCTCTATCTTTTTCACAAACGACGGCGGTTCTAAAGGTGGAAAAGCATACAACCTTTTAACTGAAAGACTACAGAAATTAACAGATACATATATTTAAAATGAAGGTTTTCACACCAACCTTTCAGTGCCATCTCACAATCACAAGATGACTTCCCAACTTCATTTTCTACTGTACACTGATATTTTCCAGCATCTCCGGCTTCAATTGCCAGGATCTGGAGGGTAACTATGTCATCCTTTAAGACTATCTTGTGTCTTTTATCATTTCTGATCGCCTTTGTGTTTTTGTAAAATGATACGTTGAATGGAGCAGAGCCTGCAAGCTTTCCTTCCAACATAATATCAGATCCTTTGATAACTTCTCTGGATTCAAAGGTCCTTGTAAATATTGGAGGTTCTAAAAGAAGATGGCAATCAAGTCAGAATACAATCAACAAAAATCTAAATGGATTAATCTAAAAAAAATCAGTAAGCGGAATACTCAACACACCTTTAACTGTAACTGTGCTGCTGCTGTGGTCACTACCAGCCTCACTTGATGCCACACAAACATAATTTCCACTATCATCAACAGAGCAGTTGACAAACTCCAATGAGGCAACTGAATTGGTGACAGCCATTTTGTATTTCTCCTTTTGTGTTATCTCAATCTCATTCTTTAACCACTTAAAACTGATCTCAGGGGTGCCAGTTGCTTTACACTCCAGCTTTACAGCACTTCCTTTCACTACTAGTTTCGTAGACTCAAGCTTCACCACAAACATTGGAGGTTCTAAAAAAGAGTTTGACATTGATTATCAGTCAAGTAAACAAACATTGATGCAAGAACAGAAGAACAACAAATGCATATTGAGCCGGGTATATGTAAGAAGGTCACCTTTCACAAACAAGACAGCAGTGCATGCCATCTTTCCAGCGTCATTGGCCACTTGGCATGTGTAGTTAGCTGAGTCAGTGGGTTTTACTGAGTGAAGTTCCAAAAAACTTAAGGAGGTCTCCTTCTTGATAAAAAATGTGCCCCCACTTGATATCTCCTTGTCGTCTCTGAACCACTTGATCATAAGAGGAGCTGTTCCAGTGAAAGCACACTTCAAGACAATGGTAGATCCTGGTATGACATCTTGGTTGTCAGGTTTCAATGTGAAGACTGGAGGTTCTAAAATTAATTAAAAGGACAAAATATTTATTTTCATATTATACATCATATTACCCCAAGAAAACGCCATAGGCCTACTTCAATTAGAAGTAAAAACATAGGGCTAAAGAATTACTTAAACTTTATAAACCTTTGACATATAAGGTTCCACTGCTTTCTTCAGATCCAGCAGAATTTGTTGCCCGGCATGTGTACACTCCAGCATCAACCTTTTCCAATTTAGTAATTTTCAGTGCAGCTGAGTTGTCTTTGATTTCAGGTAAATATCTATCTCCGAACTGAATTTCTTTATCGTCTTTGAACCAATACAGAGTCATAGGCTGGGATCCAGATACTTTGCAATCCATTGAAATATCGTTACCCATAATTCCATCAAGTCTTTTCAGAGACCTTGTGAAAGAGGGTGGTATGATACGATCTGTTTTGGAAAGAAAAAGTTAAGTCATACTGTACATTGCAAGTTAAAATAAATGTMATGAAAACTAACTTTTAAAAGTAGCAAAGAAGAAAAGCTAACCCAGCACAGTAATAGAGCATGAGCACTGGTCCTTTCCAACACGGTTGGACACTTCCATCTTGTATTCGGAAGAGTCTGCTTTTTCAGACGCAAGAATCTTTAAGATGGCAATATTATCTTTCAGAGTTATTTTATATTTTCGACTCCCTTTCATCTCCTTTCCATCCTGGAACCATTTCACTTTAAGTTCTGGGCTTCCAGCGATTTTGCATTCCAAGGTTGCAGATTCCCCTGAAGTCACATTGATGGATTCTGCTTTCTCTAAGATTCTAGCAGGTTCTATATTAAAGTAAAATTAATTAGATTGAGGTGTCACAAGAGTATAATGTGTTTATATGTAATACATAAATATATGTAAATGTTTCATTTAAATGTTCAACTCTAACCTTGAACTGTTAGAGTGGCTTCACATTTGTTTTGTCCAGCCTCATTCTCTGCTTGGCAAGTGTACTTGCCACCATGGCTAATGGCAACAGTTGTTATTGACAAAATAGCAATGTTGTTCTCAAATGTCATTTTGATATTTGGATCATCATCTCTCAACATTTCAGTGTCCTTTATCCATTTGACGGAAATGGGGGGTGAGCCTTTCAATGTGCCCTGCAGTTTCACAGAATCTCCCAATGTTGCTGTAATGGTTTCAATCTTCTTTGCAAATGTTGGTGGTTCTATACAAAACATATTATAAAATCAATGAACCATGTTCTTTAGAAAACATACCGTATTTAGATAAATCAATTTGAGTTATTTTAATTTATCAACAATACTAACCTTTTAGTTTGGCCAGTGCCTTAGTGGTGATTTTACCAACATCATTAGCTATGCAGCACTGGTAATCCCCAATGTCTGCACTTTCAAATGAGCAGAACTCCAAACGAGCAATGGACTCCTGAGAGACGATCTTGTACTTTTTATCTGTGGTGACGACTGGTTTCTTATTCTTCAACCAGGTGATTTCAAATGGAGCTGTTCCTTTAATTTCACATTCGAGTACGGCAGGAGTTCCCTTCACTGTCTCAACCATTTGCAATTCTTTTCGAAGGGAAGGGGGCTCTAAGAGTAGAGATCAGATTCAATTATACAACTATCTGTTAGATTTTTTAAATAATTGTAAGTAAAGAATGGTGACAAACCTTTTACAGATAACTCAGTGCTGCAGCTCTCACTACCAGCTTCGTTTGACACCTCACAAGTGTAGTTTCCGCTGTCTAACACGTTTACATCGATTATTTCCAAAGTTGCAAGACCAGCCTTGAAATTGATTTTATATTTATCTCCATCACTGAGCTCCTTGTCATTCAGAAACCAGGAAGCTTTGAGTTCAGCTGATCCTTTGACTGTGCACTGCATCCGAGCAGCTATGCCCTGCTTCCACATTAGTTTTGGTTCCATTTTCTTAACAAAGGTAGGGGGCTCTGAAATAAGTTTTGGATTGCAAAACAGCAAATGTGTTGTCAAACAAGAATCAATACAAAAGAGAAGAGTTCAAGAAAGAGAAAATAAGAAGACATACAGAAGCTGCATTGCGTTAGTGGCTGTTTCAAAGAGGACTCAACAGCTGTTTTTACAATTAGTTCCTAGTAAGCAGATCTGTAAGTGCACAAACACTGTGTTAGTACAGAAATCTACTTAAAGACCTTACCTTGTACCGTCAACGTGGTAGGACAAGTTGCACTCCCAGCATCATTTGAAGCTGTACATACATATTTCCCTGAATCTTTCAGTTTTGCCTTTGTAATTTCAAGAACGACAACCTTGTCTTCAAAGGATTGTTTACAATCCATTGTTTGATGAAGCTTTTTGCCATCTTTCATCCAGGTGATGGTCACTCCAGTGTCCTCATCCACTTGACCTTCGAGCCGCAGTGTGTTACCAACGGCTGAAGACACCGAGGCCTCAAAGGTCTTTATGAAACTGGGTTTGTTGATAACCCTCAACTCTGAACTGCATGTAGCAGTACCAACACTGTTCGATGCTTTGCAAAGGTATGTGCCCTGATCGTTCAGCTGAAGATTTTTGATTTGTAGGGAATATTTGGTCTTGTCAGATGATATTTGATAGCTTCCCCCCGGAGAGATAGCAATGTTGTCTTTGTGCCAGACAATAGTCACCGGTGAAGAGCCAGTAACTACACACTGGAAGGTTGCTTGTTTGCCCACGTATAAAGTCATGTGATCAGGCTTTGTACTAAATACTGGTGGGTACATCTCTATAAAAAAAGTAAATAAAGATAAAAAAAAGCAATAGGATATGAATACTTCATTTACTTTACAAACCGGTACAATATACAAATGTTGAGACAACAAGTGCACATTAAAATGTGTTGTATTGTATTCAACCTTAAAAAAACAGCAGTATACATACAGTTGTATAAATAATGTTAAAGGAAACAGAGGACTCACCAGTCACTGTCAGTATGGCAGCACAGGTGTCACTGCCATGCTGGTTTGTAGCCTTGCAGGTGTATTCACCACTGTCAGCTTTGGTTGGGCTCAGGAGCTCCAATGAAGATGTCAGTTGCTGACTGAGAATGTGACAATTTGCACTCTCTTTGATCGAAGTGCCAGACTTGAACCATTTGAAGTTCACATTTGGTGCCTCTTCAATTTCACATTCAAACTTGGCTCCACTGCCAACATTGATCTCCAGGGGAACAATTTTGTACCTGAAAACAGGTGGCACTATAATGTGCACAAAAAGAAAAGTAAATTAGTACACAGGTAGATAATGATGCGAAAAATGACAAATAGACAAATGGTACACAGAGCTGGAACAGGGATGGTGGGATGCATTCCAGGAGTGACTGTGAAGAAATGGTGAAATGGTTAGAGGAGGAAGAAGGAAAGTGACTTCATGATAGAGGAAGGAGGAAAGTAACATCATGAAGAATGAAACCATGACATATTTGCCCCTGAAAGCATGCAAAAAGATTTCAGTGCTCAGTGGAGAATGACCAAGAATGAAATGTTATAGTTCATGGGTGACAAAAATACCTGGGAATGATATAGAAGAAATAAGCATGTGGGGAATGATATAGAGAAATACTAAGGTGAATTAGTAGTGGATTGAAAGTATAGTAAATTCATGCTGAAAATTCTATCAATATTTGTTTTTATTTAGTAATTAATTTGCTAAAAATAAATATGTATGAAATAAAGTATGAGTTTGCTGCCAATATGAAATTAAAATGTTATATTACGTTATAAAAATGTAATGAATGATAAAGTTAGTTTATGTGTATGGTGACGAGTAACAATAAAACTATCCCCATTATCCAACCTTTCGAGACAACTGTGAGTCTTGATGATGTTGTGGTCTTTCCAGCTTCATTCACAGCCTCAAAGACATATTCTCCTTCGTGCTTCTCCTTGATAATTTTCATGATTGTAAGTGTGTATGTGTCATGTTCTTTGGAACACTTGAACTCTTTGCCAGATTGAATTATTTGTCCATTGAAAAGCCAATTAGCTTTTGTAACATACTTTACTGTCACAGTGTATGTAACCTTACAATGCTCCTCTGTGGTAATGTCCTCAAGGAAAGTTTCAATAATGGGATAATCTTTTACGTTTCCTTGAGATTTAGATTTTTTGACCTCTTCTGAAATAAATTCCTCCCTGTGTTCTTTTTGGATGAGTACATCTACAGACTGTTCAGTTGGAATGGATGTCATGGGCATATCGGTGGTGATATCAACCATACCTACATCTCTCTCATAACCTTTTACAGTCATAGTTCTAACCTCCTGTCTGGCCACCTGTACTGTCTGTTCAAACTCAGCATGTGATTCTGTAGTAACTTCCATTACTTGACCGCCCAAGTTGGATTGAGTTACTTTGGACTCTTGCACCACAATACGTTCCTCAGCTGTTGCTGTTTCATGTGTAGCCCGAGATTCTGTCTTTCGTTTAGCAGCCTGAGATTTAGGTGTTGTGAAATCAACTACACTTTCTGCTACTTTTACTGTCTCAACTACAGATGACAATATTTCTTTGGAGGATGCACTGCTAACCTTTAGTCTTTGGGGCTTGTCGATTTGCAGTGTGCCAGGTTGCTCAGATGTAAGAACATGCTGCTCGTGATAGATAATTGAGTAGAAAGCTGCCTGGAGTTCAGTCCTTAGATCTGCAGTCTTGGGGTACTGACCTTCAAAAGCAAGTGTTATTTCCATAGGGGCACCTGGTGTTGTGATAAGATAAGTGAACATCGCACGCCTAGGTTCCTTGAGTACCTTCACTTCCTGTACCTCAGTAGCCTCTAAACTTCCAACAACGTCTGCTAGTATAAGTGGCTGATCAAGAGCCACAGCAGACTGAAGTGCATCTTTCAACTGACGTCTGATGTCCAAACTTGTTGGTTTTGGAATCTGAATAACAAATGTGAGCTCCTTTGGAAGAGTTCGACTTTCTCCAGACTCTGAAACGAAAACAGCCATTTTGTGCTGAGTTTTAAGGCTAACTTTTGTTGACTCTGATTTGGTTATTTGCTGAGACATTTCCCCAATCAATATACGCTTTTCATCCATCATTATTGACTGTCTAACAGACTGTCCTTCCTGTATCTGGATGGCAAAATCTTGCTCTGTTGCTTCTAGAAGTACACTACTCTCAGTTGCGATCGCCTTCTCCTCTATTTGTATCGGCTCAGCAGGTACTTTAGGCTCTATTTCGGATTTGCATGAAAATTTGTCAACAGCTGTCAAACTCTCAGTATGTCCCTCCTCTAACGCTTGACTATCTGCCACACTTGTAACTTGCATGATGTTCCAACGATCTTCTTTTTGGATTAATGCACGCTGCTGTTTGGCATCACTAGTAAATGGTGTTTCTTTGGATATCTGCATGGGCTTTGATGTGACCTGAAGAATGTTCTGTGGTCTGGGTTCTGTTCTAAGCTTTGACTGAACTCCTGTCACAGACACATCAAGATCTTTGGAATAATCTGCGCTAAGCTCCATTTTTTCCTCTGAGGATGCTGCGTGTTTTCTGGCTTTCTCCTGCTTCTGTGTTGCTGTCTGTTGGGCTGGCTTTTCAATGGTAATAATTCCCTCTTTGGTTAAGGCACCTCCTGGATGAAATGACTGAAGATGTAATGGGGTAGGGGCTTGTTTTTGGGGCTGAATGGTCATTGTGTCTCTCTTGGCCTCAAACTCAGTCGTATCTTCGCAAGTGACAGATGTCCGTTCATCGTGGGTTACTGTATGTAAAAGAGTAGGGCTTTTCCTGGCACCTGCTTGTTCTACAGCTGGTTTCTCACAAGTAAATGGTTCCTCAGATGGTAGGATATCCTGATCTCTAATTATCTGCAAATGCAGTACCTGTTCACCTTCTACCTGAGAAAATAATGAGGTAGCACTTTCTAAACTCTTCACTTGTTTTGTTTGTTCAGCTTGTAACATTTGCTTTTCCTCAGCTGTCAGTGCAGATTTCATAATGTAATCTTTACGAAGGAGAGCCTTTTCTGCCTCTGGCCTCTGCATGGTAAATTTTGTCTCTTTTGATAAGGTTTGTTTTGTCTCAGAAACTGAGGCTAGGATTGGTTTGAACGATTCTTTTGTCACTGAAGATTGTAGAGCAGAGTCAGAAGATGGCACATCTGTGGTATGGCCCTCAGGAATCATCTGTTTTTCAGTTGACATAGCGGAATACAATATCTTAATGCCTTCTTTGACTTTGTAACTTTTTTCCTCCTGTGGCTTGGGAATGTCTTGCGATCGTTCTTTTAAAATTGACAGTTGGGATTCAACAAGATGACTACTGACAAGATGTTTTGGCTCGGAGGTTGGCTTTACTTTATCTGTCTTCCTTTCACCTGACATCTCTGTGCTTACACTCGCCAAGGTGGTCATCTCCTCGGAAGTGGCAGACATTAATTTTGAGCGCTTCTCTTTTGAAGACTGAAGCTCTACGACTACTGGGCTTTGGATACGGTCACAGTGCTGCTCTGTGAGCTGTGGGCTATCCTGAACAGCAGATGTATGAAAGGGAGCCGTACGGTGTTGTTTCGTAGAAACTACTGAAACTTCAGGTGGAAGAGTGACACCCACAGACACTCTCTCTTGTACCTCATGTGACTGCAGAACTGCAGCCTGGTGGGTGACCCTCTCTCTTTGGACAGTAGCTGCAGACATATCCAACTCTCTAAGGGTTTGTACTTGCTCACTGGAAACAACCTGGCTGTCCTCGGTGCCAATGGTGTACACCATCTGATGTCCTGCTTGATCTCTGGCTCTGGTCTCTCCAGGAAGGTTGACCTCGTACAAGCGGGACTCTGTAGCTTGTTCAGCAGTCATGGATACTTTATAACCTTTTTGAACAACCATGTGTTCCTTACGCTGAGATACAGAGATAGGCTCTTTGAACACAATTAGGTCAGCACTACAAGAGGCCTCCCCAGATGGGTTGGAAGCCTTACATGTATAGAGACCACTGTCCTGCTGTTGAATGCCCTTCATGTTGATGAAGCCAGAGCCATCTGGGTTGTTCACTATAATGCAGTACTTACCAGGCTGAATTTGACGAGCACTTTTATACCACTGTACATCTGGTATTGGATCACCAGTTACTTTATATTTAAAGTAAGCCTCACCTCCCTCTTGGCATTTTATAGGTTTGATTTGGCTAGTGAAATTTGGAGGTTGGACAGTGGCTTTGAACATTTTTTCCACCCATTGCTCAGCTGTAGTTGAAGCTCTCTTACTTACCTCCAGGTAAGTAGTACAGGTTGTCTGGCCAAATCTATTGCTAGCTGTACAAGTGTACTCGCCTTTATACTCTGTTTTTACCTCAGATATTATTAAGGTATACTCATCTTTTTCTTGAACCAATTTGTAAATTGATGAAGAAGTAATTACTTTCCCATTATGAAACCACTGAACAGTAGGCTTTGGAAGACCAGATACTGTGATAGTAAATATAGCTGACTCCCCAACATTGACAGCTGCTGGTGAGAGTTGGGTCAAAAATATAGGCTTTTCTTTTTTATCCTCTAAAGTACTCGAATAGTATTTAGACTCTGGCTGGAGTTCAAGTGTTTTGGATGTTTGAGGTAACTGAAGGCCAGTGGTGTAGGATTCTTGTTCTTCTTCCACTGTGGTCACAGTCGACCTAGAATATTCTGTGTAAAAAATAATTTGTAAGATTGAGATAAAATGTCCATTAAAGACAGGGTTATGCTGGTCAACTGTGTGTCCGCTGCAAAAACTTAAAGGTTGACATCAACATTACTTTACATTAAAAAAAACATACAATAAATACATCAGTATATAACTATTTTATTTATACATAAATAAACTCTGTTAGAGACAAAGTGAAGCGATTTCTGTACAAACAAATCATGAATTTCAATTACTCCCATTTCCAAATGAATACTCTGTCATACTTTATTGAGATCAGTCAAATTGGTAAGTCTTTTATAAGCCCAAATATACAGTATTCATTAAGAATACAATTGCCTCAAACATACAGTGAAACACATATTTACAGCACATATAATGTATATAATGAACATATCCTTTTTAAAAATGTAATTTTACAGCCAACCCCAAGGCTTTATTTTGAATGGATGTACTTTGCCACTGTAGTCCTAATGAAAAAATAAACTCTACAATAGTACATTCAATATTAGATTCAAATTGTGTTAGATATTGAATTTTTTTTGTGTACAATATATATATATTTTAAATCATTAACCAAAAGAAACAAAATATTATCAGAAACTCATTCACAAAGAAAATGTTTAAATTCTGCACATCACTGATTGTACAGCATCATGTTAAGATGGAATTATCATGGTTGCATACATATTGATAATTTGACATGCACTTCTTAAAGCTGGAACCCTTAATGGTGAAACTGCCACATCCGTTTGGGATATTACAACAACAACGTTACTGAAAACAACACCCACCGTTTTTCCCGACTTCATTGCACGCGCGATAGAACAGCAGAATATGTACTGTAAGTATTATTTTTACCACACTGCTTTACGCACCTCACCTCCATTTCGGCCACAAAATAAAAACTATAACAAAGGTGCTGGGGCGGACAGTCATGCTGTTTACCCTAATGTAAATTCCAACTTCAACACTACACACTGGGAATTGGATCCCCAGTTCTCCATTGAGCATGCTTTTTCGTTCAGGAGTACGCTTGATCTGGGTCCGAGAAATCCCCAATGAACAATTAGATAAGCCCCAGAGTTTTTTGTATTTGTTATATTATGTATGACTATATATTCAATTATATGATTAATTTGAAATATTAAACCATTGGACATTTTGGGCCTAACACGAATGTCTTGATAACAATGTTTTGATTACACATGGGTGGTAAGTATTCATACACGTTGTCACGTTAAATAAAACAATAAGCATTAACTTTTGTTTTACTATTTTGATAAGCAAACATTCAACATTCAAACATACCAAACATGATTATATAACATTTATAATTACTCTTATGTGTGAAGTGATTACACACTATACACAATAAATAAGATCTATACCTAATTTCAGAAAACCTTTCACATGTATCTCAGAATAATTAACAAAAGCTACTTTTCGAACATACAATTGCTTAATTGAGTTCAACTTCCACATGAAAATAAATTACATGAAGAGATTAGAACACTTTCAACAAAGCAGTTGTTTCAGTATATCCAGATTTATTTTGGATGAGACACTTGTACTCTCCCGCATCATTTTGAGTGACATTTGTTATGATCAAATTAAAATGTCCAGATGCTTTCTCTTGGATCATGTACCTAGTTTCTTTCACTGGATCGCCATCTTTGTACCATTCAGCAGTGGGATGAGGTTTACCATTAACTAAACACTGGAGGACCACTGGAGTTCCTACTGCTGCAGTGACGTTTGTCAAAGGAATAATGCATTTTGGTGGAGTTTCAGTCATTTGAAACTGGAAACTACACGATTCCGATGACTTTCCTTTGAATTCTATTTTATCATCTTTGGCGGGCTCTGCGAAAACATCAAAATTTATACTGACATATTTCTCTCCCTGCTCGCTCATCTCATTGTCTGTTATGGCTACGAGTCTAACAGCCTTTTGTGATTCATCAGCTTCCTGCTCAAATTCAAATTCCAGCTCTATTTCTGATGCCTGCTCACCATCAAACTCATTCCCAACAACCAAGTCAAACTTTTGAGGCTGAACTTTAGCACTACCAAGAGACACAGCTGTCAATTCTCTTCCTCTTGTTTTCCCTATAAAGTTTTTGGGATTCAACACAAGAAGAGATGCCCTGCAAAGAGTTTCCCCAACCACATTGATGGCCCTACAGGTGTATATTCCACTATCATGAGCGCTGACGTTCCTAATCTTAAGAAAATGATTGTCTCCATCAGATGAGTACAAGTATTTCTTGTTATCGTGAGGGATCTTTTTGTTACCTTTAAACCATGATACTATGGGTGATGGAATTCCCATCAGAGAACACTCAAACATTACAGTTGTATTCTCAGGGGTTTCCATATCACAAATTGGGTTGATGAAGCGAGGCGGCATTTCTGTAACCTCAAAAGCTATTTTCAAATCATCCCTTTCTTGCGTTACAAAGTCAACTCCACTCTCCTCGWACATACTCGGRAGAACATCGAGTGATATTATCATACTTTTATTGTCAGCGGTGTATTCTGGGAYGGTAATTATCTTCACCTGTCTCTCAAACTCTTTAACCTCATTTTCATCCARCTCCACCTCYAATARAATCTCCTGAGGGGAGCAAGACCTCGATGAGTCATCATCTTCCTCAACATCAAACTCCATCACATGCTGGTGGGTGACTGCTGGTGGTGGGGGCATGTATCTGGCCTCGTTGGATATAACTACAACTAGTGCAACGCTTTTTGCCTCTCCTACATAGTTAACAGCTTCGCAAATATATTCACCTTGATCAGCTTTCGTAATGTTTTGAATAACAAGTGTGATATTGTCGCCATCTCTATCCATTGTGATCCTTTCTTCTACAACAAGCTGGGTTTTGTTTCTAAACCACTTAACTTCAGGTGAAGGCAACCCAAACACCTCAGCGTAAAACGATAATGAATCTTGTTCAAAAACTCTCCTTTTGGTGAGAGGTTTGAGGAAAGCCGGGGGGATTCCCTGGACTTTTTCCTGTAGTCCTCCAAGGCCAAGGGCACGCTCTGAGAGGAAGATTCCTTCCTCTAAGCTAAATGCAGGGGGAGTTGTCTCAATGCCCTCATCATCGGGTGACCTCAAGAACTTAGCAGGAGAAAATAACCTCTCATTGAAGTCAGTAGATGTTCTTTTATGTTCAAGAGGAGAGAAGGCATACTCATTAGGGGTCATATAACCTGCTGGAGTTTCAGTTTCAGGAGTGTGGAAAGATTCGGGAGATTTYGGGAGCTGCGAAATTTCAGTTGAAGAAGCTGGCGTATAGAACCGCTCGATTTCTGTCAATTCCTCACTAAATGTGCTACCACACTCGATGGACATCTCCGACTCTGGTGATAGAGGTCTGCCCCACTCAGTTGGTGGGTTGTAGTAGTCATAAACAGTACTGAAGGTCACTGCCTCCTCTTCAAGTGAGGTCAAACCTGTAGCACCTTGACTGACAGCCGTACTTAGATAAGCACTGTCTGAGTTAGCCTCTGCTTGCTGTTGTGAACCTTGTGCAGCAAGATCATCTGTAAAACCATCTTCTTTGAACTTAATACTCACTGATTTTGAAACCACTGAAGGCTCACCACTCTCAGCATCAGCATGTTCCTCATTTTCCTCTGCAGTTTTTTCACTAACAATTTCACTACGTGCCCCACTAACACTGACAAATGCGCTACCCTTTGAGCGTTCAAATATAGACATATTTTCATTCATATGAGTCATGTCCTCGCGAACAGAAGACTCAGTGTCCAATCTCTGAACTTCTGGAGCTGCAAATGAGCCAGAGAATCTTTTTGGCTTTACAACCTCATTACCGGCTGACATTGAAACATCATCTGGGGTCTCCGACACTGGGACTTTCTCACAAGGAATGAAGCTACTGCCAGTACTGACAAATGCACTTCCACTGTCCTCTTTCATACTTTCATCTATCACACCAGGTCCTATACTTTCTGGAGAATGGCTAGTCTTTACTGCTTTAACTGCCTCAGGTCTGACAAGTTTTGGTGACTCCTGCACCTCTGCTACACTTGAGAGGGGAACAAAGTGTTTTAAGTCACCATGGGTGTCAATTACGCCAGCTTCCTCAACAGTTTCTCCTGAAATCATACAGATTTCCTTGTCTTCCTCCTGAGTAGTAGACATGGTCTGGCCATGCTCAGGGGCACGTTTTGGAGAGACTGTCTTCGCTTTGGTCGAAATTTGTGTATTACTACCTTCTAGTAAGACAACCTCTGGTCCACTTTTGGGGGAAATTGACTTGTCTCTCGAAATTTGTGTATAACTACCTTCTACTAATATAGTGTCTTGTTTGGCCTGCAGTGGAGTTCCTTCCACAACATTAGTTACCAATGACATATCATCCTGTTCAGGATGGATTGATACTTCTGGGATATCCTCAGGGAAATATGACTCTGTGGACTTTGTCACTTCATGAACAGTAGTATCTGACAATTCAGGTGCCTCTGACAACACAGGTGTCTCAAAGGCCTGCTTAATATGTGACATTTCGACTACTGCAGCAGATGATTGCCGACCACACCCAGTAATACTAGGTGCTTCTTTTGAAACACTTTGCTTTGGTTTAGTTACTTTTGGAACAGTCATTTTAAGGCTGTGGGAACCTAAAGTTCTGTCCAAAGTCAGCATCAATGCCTGGTCAGTAATATCACCAGTATCACTCAGAGGAGACTGCCTCAAATCTTCTGAATTTCCAGATAGTATATATTGTTCCCATTCACCAGCCATGGCTGCTTCTACCTCAGAAGATCCAGCAATAGCAACAGCTGGTTGGAAGTACACATCAGAACTGCTTTCAACCTTACTGGTTTGGCCTTCTGAAGAGCTTATGTTCTCAGATTTACTGACTACCTTAGCGGCATCACTCGGATCATAGGAGAATGTGAATTTGTGTTTCATAGGATGGGAACTGCCATCGTCCTCAGACATCTCTGTGTCTTTTCCAATCATTTCGAATGGGACTGGTGTTGGAGCAGTGATCCTGATCTCGACATTAGAAGTAGAATATTGTGAGTCTGAAGCACGAGGTCTGTACAAGACAGCCTGAGGCACCTGTAGAAAGGATTTCTCATCTGTTTCAACGTCTATGTACGATTCAAGTTCCTCATCAATCATTTGGTCAAGATCTTCTTCACTAATTTCATAATCTGTTGTCACTTTCACTTTACGCGAGGCCACCGGTGATGGTGATTTTCTTAATTGCTCACTCTCAGTAACTTCGAGTGTGGCAGAGGAGGTTGACTTTCCAAATGTATTAGTTATAACACAACTAAATGTCCCCTCGTGGTATATAGTCGGATAGTAGATGGTTAATGTGGTTTCATTCAATTTGATGAGAACATCAAAGTCTGGGTTTTGACTGATTGGTTGGTCATCTTTGAGCCAAGTGACAGTTGGTTGAGGGTCTCCCCGGAAACGACATTTAAAGTCTGTCATCTCTCCCCTCTTTACTTTCATGGGTGAGATTTCTCTCACAAAGATAGGTAGGGATGTTTTCGGTGAAGTATTATCAAACTCCTTTGTCCTCTGATGCATGTCCATTTGCTGAAGTTCATCTTTTGATAGCATTTCTCTGTGTTCTTCTTTCCTCTCTGTGGTCCTCAAAGACACTTTTTCTTTTTCATCAGGTCTTAAGTCGGATTCCCAATTGGAAGGCCCTTCTGTACCAACTTCGGCTTGAGAGCCATGCTGACCAATGTGATGTTCTCTCAAAGGTGAACGGCCTATCCTAGGTGAGGCTTCTCTACCAGGTGAGGCTTCTTTCACAGGTGATCGAACTCTGCCAAGTGAGCGTTCTCTGCCAGGGGAGGGCTCTCTACCAGGTGAGGTTTCTCTCCCTGGTGAGGACCCTCTAACTGGTGAGGACCCTCTCACCGGTGAGTGAAAGCCAAGTAACATTTGATGAAACTTCTCTATATGATGAGAAACAGGTTCATAAGAAGGACCGTCATTGGCATCATCCCCACTGGCATACGTTCTCTGACGATGGTGTTGTGAAAGTTCAGCCATAGCCCAATCCTCTTGAGAGACAACCTCACCAATTCGATGTTGTCTCATAGGTGACGATTCTTTCACAGGAGAGCGCTCTTTAATTGGAGAGCGTTCTTTCACAGGCAAGCGTTCTCTCACAGGTGAGGACCCAAATGACATTGTATGAGACTTCTCATTCTGATAAGAGACTGGTTCAAAAGAGGAACTTTCATGCTGACCAATGTGATGTTGTCTCATAGGGGAGGGTTCTCTCACAGGTGAGCATTCTTTCACAGGTTCATTAGAGTAACCTTCATCGGGTCCACTGGCATCGGTTTTATTTGGGTGTTGTGAATGTTCAGCCAAAGCCCAGTTAGACTCTAATTCAACAGCTTCTTCTTGTTCGGTGAGAACGTCTTCTTGCCATTTTAAGATGCGCTGAGCCAAGGCTTCCTCTTCGCTCACAAAATACTCACTTTCGGTCTGCAGCCTTGTTTCATCAATAACAGTTTGAGGAGGAGGGGGCCACTGGAAACTTTCATCTTTGAAATGATGGATATCCTTACTCTGGGACTTTTCCTTTGCTGTCCTTTCTGGCGAAGATCTTCCTTCATATCTGTAGTCATGAGGGGCATGTTCACTCAGGAACCTTTCCTTTGTCATCTTTTCTGGAGAATGCCTTTTTGGGCCTTCATGGGCTGTATCATCACGGAGAAGCATTTCCTTTGTTGTATTTTCTGCAGAAGTCTTTATTCTTACATCTCTGTACTCATGAGGGGCATCCTCAGTCAGGAACGTTTCACCTGCCGTCTTTTCTGGTGAGGAGCTGTCATATCTATATTCAGGAGCAATATCCTTCTCAGTCAGGACATGTTTGTTTCCTGTCTTTTCTTGTGTGGACCTTCTCTCATCTCTGAAATCATGAGGGACATCCTCAGTCAGGAATTTTTCATAGTCTGTCTTTTCCGGGGAAGGCTTTCTTCTTCTCGCTGAATCTGCCTCAGAGTGAGCGGTTGRTCCAAGAGCAGTGCCCTCAGCAGCCATTTTTGATTCAGACCTTTTTCTAGCAACATAGGGTGAGTAATCCGCACCAACCCAATCAGAATCCAAGTCAACAGCTTTCTCCTGCTCAGTCAAAACGTCTTGCTGCCATTTCATGATTCGATGTGCCAGAGCCTCTTCCTCACTCCCAAACTTTTCACTTTCGCTCTTTAATTCATAAATATTTTCCCGGGATAAGTGGAGCTCTTCACAGGATAAGTGAAGTCCTTCCTGGGATACATGGTGCTCTTCTCGTATTTTCTTTTCACTGGCACGCCTCTCTCTTGGGGAACGGGGCAAATTCTGTTCACTGTCACTCTTCAACCCATAAATATTCTCCTGGGATAAATGGTGCTCTTCTCCTTTTTTATTCACACTGGCACGTCTCTCTCTTGGGGAACGGGGCAAATTCTGTTCACTTTCACTCTTCAATCCAGAAATATTTTCCCGGGATAAGCGGAGCTCTTCCCGTGATAAGTGGTGGCGCTCTTCTCGGGATGAAAGGTATTCTTCTCGGGTTTTCTCAATGGTACGTCTGTCTGTTGTTTGGGAACTGGACAAATTCTGTTCACTGTCACTCTTCAATCCATAAATATTATCCTGAGATAAAAGGTGCTCTTCTCCGGTTTTGTTAACACTGGCACTCCTTGTTTGGGAAAGGGGCAAATTCTGGAAAGGGACAACATTTTCCAGGGATAAATGSTGCTCTTCCCAAGTTTTTTCCGCACTACTCTCTGCATGACTCTCTTTTGGAGAACAGGGCAAATGCTGGGAAGCGAATGCCTCAGTTTCTGTTGCAGTTTTTCTCCCTTGCTCCTCACCATAAATATTGGCATGCCTCTCTTTTGGGGAATTAATATTTTCTTGGGGTACGTGGAGCTCTTCCATTGTTAAGTGGGCATCTTCCCGGGATACATTGTGTTCTTCTTGTTTTTTCTCACTGGCATTCTTCTCTTTGGTTTGGGAAAGGGACAGATTCTGTTCAGTTCCACTCTTCAATCCATAACATTTTTCCTGGGATAAGAGGACCTTTTCCTGGGATATATGATGCTCTTCCCAATGCTTCTCCTCACTGACAGTTTCTATTGCTGTTTTTGTCTCTACCTCCTCACCATAAACATGCATTTCAGATCGCATGTATGGCGAATCCCTTGCCTTCGAATGGTCTGTTTCATTTTCAAACTGTTCGTCTTGGTCCATCTGCATTCCCTTTTGCCATTTTCTAATCCTCAAGGCTAAAAGTTTATCTTCACATTCACTTTCAATGTTCTCATAGCGGTTTTCCGCAGAGCTGGGTGGATGTTCAAATTGTTCTGTGCTCTTCACAGTATCCTCTTGTGTAATAATCGTCTCACTGGAAAGTATTTCCTTCAGTGGTTTGATTGGGCTGGATCTGGAAAAGTTATCCAATGCAGCAATGTTTGGAGTTCTCCGTGCAGCAATGTGTGGTGATCTCCCATCCATCTTTGTCTTTAGGTCTTCAGAAAACTGAGTTTGATTTCCTAAATATTCCTCACCTTGATTTCCTATGTAGTGTGCACCTTGATTTTCTAAGTCCTCACCTATCTTTTGTTCGAATCTGACCTCATGTTGAGGTTCCCCTGGAGTAAGGGCCTTTTCATCCATATGTGTTTCAAAGTCATTTTCTTTTCCTGCCGCTGGTAGTTCACTTTTCAACATTTGAATGGCCCYAGACCGAGACTGAGGTTCAAATGAATGCCTCACATGGGGCTGTGTCGATGCAGCACTATGTGTGGGAATTATGTCATATCTACCATAGAATTCTGCAGAAACTTTATCATTTCTATTGTATCTTTCAAAAGGTCGAGCATGCTGTAAATCTCCAGGTAAGGAGGCAGGCTTCTTGACCCTTAATCGATCAACATAATCTGCATAGCTAGATTCACTTGCGTTTGACTCCAAGTCMAACTCTGATGATGACATTGTGGACATAGAGAGCCTCTTTTTTTGTTTGACTGCATTTTGTAACAGGCCAAGCTTTACTTTTACTTCTCCGTGTAGGCTTTCTGTGTCACTAAATCTATCGCTGTATCTATCACTGCACCTGTCACTGAATTTGTCGCTGAATCTGCCAGTGTGTCTGTCACAGTAGATGTCACTGTGTCTGTCGTTAAACCTTTCAGACCTACTAACCCTTTCCCCACCAAACATAGAAGGTGGAGAGCGGGCTCGTTCAGATGCGGTTTCATTCAGATTACTTTCTTTATTTTTCCCACTTGTTGGTGATAAGCTTCTGAAGTACAAGGTGCGAACCGGAGCATCCTTAGATCTAGATCTGCCCCTCGGTTTGGACTTTTTATCAAATGGAGATCCAACGCATCTCAGGTCAACCCTGAACTTTTTCTCTTTTTTTTTATCAACCAACGAATCTAAGCTTCCATGAGGTCTAGTTGACCGTCTAACATGGCTTAGATAATTGGCATCTTGTTCTTCCCTCATTGACACCAGAAGTGATGCTATGGACTCTGCAGACCCCTCTGTGTTAATAGCCATTACTTTGTAACTGCCRGAGTCTTTGTCTTTGATACTATCAGTGATTAAACTAGTAGCGTGTATGTGCATAGTGCTCTCTGTACGTATTCTACGACGACGTTCTTTCTGAATCGGTCTATTGTTATGAAACCATAATATGGTTGGGATCGGGAAAGCTACCAATCTGCATCTTAATGCAGCAGGTTCTCCCTCAAGAACATTCTGGAATTTCAGCTTTTTTATAAAAAATGGCTTAATGTTATCAGCCCCATTCCATTTAATGAATGAATTGTTTGCTTGATCCAAGTCCTCCGTGTCTGAAACGGCTCTGCGCATCTGTCCTCTGTTCTCCCAGGATTCAGTCCTTTTATTATAAAACAACTCTGAAAAAAAGAAAAAATCCTTTCAATAAAATTCCATCTGGGTAAAAAAAAAAGATAATAAAATTCAATTTTTTAAAATGAATATTAATGAAAATATTAAGAACATGCAGCAAGTCACATAGCCATAAAAAAACAATTTCACTCACCATATTTGTTCGAATAAACGCAAGACTTGATTCTTTTTTTAAGATTCTGACACGAAAATTGCTGGATGTTTTGTTCCTTCTTCTGTGGACATTTCTTCAAAACATAAATTTCTTAAAAAGCATAATAATTTCCAAAATAACCTGCTCTGCTTTTTTAAAATAAGCTTGCTTTTGCTTTACTTAGTGTATTCTTAAGCTAAATATTCCTTACCTGACTTGCAGAAAGATGAATAAACGCCCTTTCTAATCCTTTGAATTAGGGTAAATTATAAAAAAATATTTCATGAGAAACATGACTCTCCAATGATACAAATAAGTAAAACTTGTAAAAGCAGCTCTAGAATTGTATGAGAAGGCGTTTATTCGAACTAATATAGTTTACAGGTATAATCATGTTATTTTAAAAGCAAACAATTAATCACATACCACTATCTGCAAGCCAGTCTAAGAAATATTTGCAGGAGGAGAGTTCCAAATGCAATACACTTTAAGAAGCAATTAAAAGATGTGGCTATTCCCATATCTTTTAAAGGATAATTTCCTGAGGTCTGGAAACTTTAAAAGATACACATCCTGCACCTTTTTGGGAATCCATTACAATCCACTAAGWACCTTCATGCGTAAAGGATAAGATTGATAGATGCCAAAACTCATTTTTCTAAAACTTCTAAAAGCAAGCAGTTTTAATCAGTGCTTGCTGTACAAAAACCAATCACATAATACAAGGACATAACATTATGTCGATATTGAAGAATACATAAGATGAACATTTTGCATCAAAAACATTTTCCGCTTGCATGCAGTGTGAACATTCATAAATCACTTATCCATATGCTCAGGTGCATGTCATACAACTAAGGGGTTGATGAAGTACATTTCAGTAATGAAGAGTGTAAATGAGTCTTACCTTTGACTTCTTGCTCAATGGTTGCTTCAATCTCTTCCTTCATATGGGTTACTGTAAAGGAAATTAAGAGTTGGTGTGATTTAAGACGATAATCTTTGATGATGATTGGTACCAATTCCTTTCCATTTTGGCTTAATTTCACCCTCTCTGTATGTGAGAGCTCTACAAACTTACAGAGAAATGGGTGCCAATCAAATGAGATACTGAATTGATCCATCTATCATTTTGAGATTGCTCATTTCAAGAAACAATTTTGGACTTAATGCTTAGCCCAGATGTAATTTCCTTGAAGTTATATCCTGCTGGACAAAAATGCTTTTCAGAGGTTATGCTAACAATTCTAACTCAAACCCTTTAACTGATTACAATAATTTGAACGTTTCCACTTTGATGGTACAAACAAGGGAACAAAACAGGGGTACAAACAGGGGTATAAACAAACAAAGCAAAGTTTGACAGTCAGACACAAGTCCAAATAGGGAGAGGGTATAGGCTACAACATGCACAGTCCACAGAGCTATCGCTGAGAGGGATGTCACAACCAAGGACAGCAAGGAGTGTGATAGATGAATGACAAAAGGAGAATGTACTACCTACTCAAGCTGCAAGGAGAGCAAGGAGTGACAGAGAAGAATGACAAGAAGAGAATGTGCTCTACTCAAGCTGCATATACCCATCTAGGAATTAGAACTAAAAAAGTGACTAACATATTTTGAATATTCTATTTTAAATTGTGAGGTTAGTAAACTATATAGAACATGGGAAAGCAAAAAGGTTTTCCCCAAGAAGAAGAAGAAAGTCGTTTGGTTGGTTTAATGAGAGGTGTCGGTTGGAGAAAGGAATTTTGTGAAAATTAATAGATGATTAATTACACGGTGTTGTAAAATCAAAGGCTAATTCAAGGTAAAAAACGAGTTACCTTCTTTGGTTACTGCAAGGGTTGCTGTGCACATCGCCTCTCCGGCGTTATTGGTTGCTTTGCAAGTGTATTGTCCAGCATGCTCAGCGTAAGCATCGACTATAATTAATGTGGCAGTGTTTGTCATCTCATCGAAATGAAAGACAATATCTTTGATAGGCTTAATTGGCTGGTGGTTATGATACCAGCTAATCTCTGGCTTTGGCATGCTGGACACACAAGCATGAAACCTGGCCACTTCACCATGCTGAACGACACAGCTTTCTATTGGGTGAATAAAAGTGGGCCTTTGGGCAATTTGCTCCTTCTTTACACTTGAGAAGCTTGATGAAAGACTGGATGAGACATGCCTTTGAGAATCAGATGTAATATCCATAGTTTGTTTTTGCCCTGAAAGGAAGTACGTTCAATTAATTGAGTATTAGCATTTTTATGGATGGACACAGATACACATATCCATGTGTGTATATTTCTAGTGAAAGTCATGTGCATAGAGAAAAAATTACATATTTAAGARGATACTGCATAATCATATTATATATTGAAGTTATTTATCTGCTAAATTAGTTATCTTTGGCTACAAATTATAATATTTCTAGATATGACTCGGAAAAYGTACCTCAATCCAGAAATGCGTTCTTCTCAGAATTGTCCTACTATCTCAACTGTTACACTGAGAAGATTGAACGACTGCCGTTTAAATAGCAGTCGTTCAACCTTCTCGGTTTAACAGTTGAGATAATGGGACAATTTGGAGTACAACTAATTTCTCATCCCTGGATCCAGGTACGTTTTCCGAGCCATATCTCACGCCGGCTCCACAGTGTCTTAATCTAAACAGGAAGCCTGCCCGACCCCAGTGTAGCTATAAGCAAGAGTAGAGTCGGAATCTTTTCCGGGTATAGGTAACCATCTGGTTACAGAAAGGTATGCAAACTCACCATCAAGTTTCAAACGTGCAGAGCATGTGACCATTCCTCCTGCGTTTCTGGCAACACAGGTGTATTCCCCCTCATCCTCAGAGTACACTCTGCTGAGCTCCAGTTGGCAGGTGTCATCAAATGTAGAAATCCTGAAGAAGTCTGACTGCTTAATTTCCTTCTCACCACGGTACCAGGACATCTTCAGAGCTACAAATGGAGGATTGGATTTAAAAAATATATTGTTTTAGAATATTTTTATTTTTTATTTATTATTAATAATTGTCAGTAAACGTACATACAAAATAAAGTTAAATTATACTCTTAAAAATGTCTGACAAATTAGCTCTGTCTGATGAAGGTCGCTGCTTGAAACATCACAGTATGTTTTTAACAAGGATTTATAATACAATTCATTTTTTATTATGGAGAGGTTCACATGCCTCACCTTCAAATGCAATAGGACAACAAATAACAAAAGGTATACTTCCACAATTACACCCATTACACCCACAAAAACATGTTTTTATTCCAACTCATCCCAACAATGTAATGTGCAAAATACCTTCTCCAGTAACTTTGCACTGGAATCTGGCAGACTCTCCCTCAGTGGTTGAGGTGTTGCTGATTGGTGAGATGATGGTAGGTGGGGACAGAGGAGCTCCAGTGTCAGGAGAAACAACTTCTGAAACTGAAATAAAAAATAATTAGCAACTTTCTTATATTAATAAACCATTTCAGTTCTTTATTTGTGAGGTAATATCTTCGGCGACTAAACAAAAACATCATGGTCATCGTAACACTCTATAAAAAGGTTGGTCCAATAAAATAATTATATACGGAATGCATAACATTTGTAAGAATGGTGTACTTTTACAACTAGTTTTTGACAACAATTGTTCTTCTGTTATGTCATAATTTCTGTTGACTTGGCATTATTATCACACAAAAATGTAATGGTTACCTTCGACATTCAGTGCAGCTGAACTGGTGGCAACACCACCTTCATTCTTGGCCTCACAGTTGTAGACCGCTGCATCCTCTGGGAACACTTCAATGAGTAGCAGACAGTGCTCATTCCCATCACGCAGAAACTTGCACTTGAAGCCTGGGGAGAGAGCCTGGGAGTTCTTGTACCAGAACACCTGGGGCTGGGGGACGCCAGTCACTTCCACAGAGAAGCGAGCAGGTTTGCCGGCCTCCACAGACAGGGGCTGCATGTGGTTAATGATCTGAGGTGGCTCAGGGACTAAATGAAGAAAAAAAATGAAATAAGAAATGTGATGAAGAAAGATGCAACACTGAGGAACAACCATTGTCGTCATCACTTTGAATCCAGCTGTTAAAAAATGACATACTGTATCCTCTTATCAGCATAGTCCATACCTACTACGCTGCTACTCTAGTAGGAGGGCACTGCAATGCCCTCTACAGGCAAGGACATGTAACTGCAGTTATTACTGCAGTTATTACTGTAACTATTACACAGATATACTGTAGGGCAATTAAATATATTTTCCAATAAAACCAATACCATGAAGTTTGACTTACTGTTGACATGAAGTGTCACAACGGTCCTGTTCCTGCCAGCGATGAAGGTGTATTCTCCTGCGTCACTTCTGTAGGTCTCAGTGATTGTCAGACGATGGAGCTTTCTAATGCAAACATAGCTAAACCTCTGCTCAACGGAAAACTGGAGCTCAACACCGTTCCTCAGCCAGCGACCTTCAATGTCATCCTCATTGACTTCAAACTCAAATGTCGTTCTTTGTTTCTCAACAACCTAGAAATGAATCATGATATTAATCATCTTTAAAATGATACTAAAAAGTGTTTTTTCTGTAAATAAAAATGTATCAAATTCATATTCACCGTCATTTTCTTCTCAGCAGGCTCTGTAATGCGGACATCTTTGCCCTCCACGGTGAGATAAGCCTTTGACACGCTTGCACCAGCGACAACAGAATATTCTCCGGCATCAGACATGCGGACTGACTGGATCATTAGACGGTGCAGAAATTTCTCGGTGGATACGGTGTATCTGTCAAGGCATTTAGAAATAACAGTTAGATACAGATGAATAGTTAAGATTAGTTTATTATGATACCCATTAGTATCTTCACCAGGTCTAATATTACTGGTAATAAGATGTACCTTTCGGAAATGTCCAGCTCTTGTCCATCTTTCATCCACATCACCTGAACATTAGGCTCAGAGATCTCACATTCAAAAGTGGCCCTCTTCTTCTCTGTAATCTTGATATCTTTGATATGCTTGGTGAATTCAATAACGCGAGCTAAAACACAATGCACAGAAATAAGACCTTAGATTGTGAAATATACAGGAAAACCTTTTTTTTGAAAATGGAAGAAAAATAAGAACATACCATCAACATAAAGCTTTGCTACTGACGCAGCAGAACCAGCCACAAACTTGTACTCCGCACTATCACCAAAATGAACATTTCGGATGGTGAGCGAGTGAGTTAGCTGTTTGGTGCGGCTCTGGCATCTGTCTGTGGAGGGAATCTCAACACCATTCTTGAGCCACTTGTAGGTGATGCCCTCATAGTTGACATTCACTTCAAATGTGATTGTGTCTTTCTCCTGTGCATTGAGGTCTTTCAGCATGTTGGTGATCAAAATGGCTAAGGTAAAAAGGAAAATGTTACGATACATTCTGATAATAATATGATTAGGGATTACTTCATTGATAATGAAGAGTAAACTTACCATTGACGGTCAAAGTGGCAGAGACTCTGTCATTTCCACAGACAAATGTGTATTCTGCAGAATCTTCTCTGCTAGTGTTCATGATCTTGAGCTGGTGAAGTTTGCCCTGCACCACAATCCTGAACTTTTCACTCATTTCTATCTCCACTCCATCTTTTAGCCAAGTGGACGGGACATTGAAGTGTGAAACTTCACATTCAAAAGTGGCCACATGGGTCTCTGGGACTTCAATGTTCTTGATGGGTTTTGTGACACGCAGAGCTGGAAGAATCACATAAAATCTTAATTTAAGTAAAAGGTATCAACTGAGTACTCAGCAATCATGTATCCAGTACTCTAGTCTATTCATCAAACTCAATACCGACCTTCAACATATAAAGATGCGCTGCATTGCAGGTTTCCAACTACAGCTGTGTACTCTCCATGGTTGTCAGTCTTCACATTCTGGATGGTCAGCTTGTGAGCTTTTCTCTCAGACAGTATTTTGACGTTTTCACTTGGTTTAAGCTCCTTGTTATTGAACATCCATTTGATAGGGATGTCATCATGGGACAGACTCAGCTCAAAAGAGGCAGTGGCATCCAATAGTGATGTCACATCTTTAGGCTTCTTCACAATCTTGATTGCTGAAAAAGAGATTGATGAGAGTCAAAAACCTCAAAGGGTAAGTAGAAACATTTCAAGTATACATACATTTGTATACTTGATTGCATAAATCAATTTGTGACAGTTAAAATATGCACTTACTCTCAACGTTCAATCTAGCATTAGCAGATAGTTTCCCAAGTTTGAATCCATAAACTGATTCATCGCGTGTGTCGCAGTTCTTGATCTTCAAGGTGTGGACCATGCCATCAGTTGTGATTTCATATTTCTCACTTGGGTTGATCTCTACACCATTCTTAATCCATTGTGAGCCCTTCACATTCTTGTGGGTGAGCTCCAGACTGAACTCTGCCTCCTGTGTCTCAGTAACAGTTTGATTCTTCAGTGTCTTCTTGACTTTCACAGCTATGAAATCAAACATAAACATTACATAAACAGCAGTCATATAACAATCATATAATAGGCATTTATTAATGCTAACACCAGTTTAAAATAAACAACAATTTCCACTCAGGATTTAACACCCACCCTCAACTCTCAGGTTGGCTGTTGTCTTGGAGTTTGCGACCTGGTAAGTGTATTCACCGATGTCATTGGGTCTGGTTATGGCAATGACCAGACGTCTGACAGCTCCATTGTTCATATGGTTGACATTGTCACTGAAGTTCACGGGTTGTCCATCCTTAAGCCACTTGCCCTCAGCAGTTGGGTTGGCCACCTCACACTCCAGCTCAGCTGTCTGAGACTCAGCCACAGTCACGTCCTGGAGTGGTCTGTTTATGGCACCACCTGGGAACATGGAGACATGGTTAACTTTAGATAACTGGTAAAAAGGGTAGTGGATGGTGGAGACACAGCTTTAATATGGTATATGAGGACAATAAAGAACCAATAAGGAACCAATCCGATTTTACTCAGCAAACACCTTCGAGTCAGGGTAGTGAAAATGTTTATCAATTCATGAAATCTAAAAAAAATTCTGAAGGAGTTTATGTCAGAAATCATGGAGATGTTAAACATACCTGACACAGTAAGCTTTGCGCTGGATGTCTGTTCACCAGCAGCGAATGCGTATTCTCCCTCTTCATCCTTCATGGTATTAATGACACTCAGGCTGTAATTTTTGCCCTTGGCCTCAATCTTATGCTTTGGACTAGCTTTGAGTGGTTGTTTCTTGAAGGTCCACACAGCGGCAATGCCAGGGTGGGAAACCTCAACTTTAAATGTTATATTCTGGGTCTCTGTGCAAACTTGATCCTCCATATGCTTGGTGATGTGAATTTCTGTAAAATAACAAAATATGTTGAATAGGGTCTGTATCAATGTAGTTTGAACCAACATCTAACACAATCGGTGAAAACAACTTACTTTCAATAGTCAGTTTACAGCTAGAGTCAGCTTTGCCAACACATAGCTTGTAGGTTCCTTCATCAGAGGCAAAGGTCCTGTGGAATACCAGGCGCTGTTTGGATCCCTTCGCAAGCATCTGGATTCTCTCACTGGGCATCACAAGTTTGTCATTGTGGTACCATTTCACAGAGGTAACATCAGCAGCAGAGATTTTAGCCTCCATAACAGCCTTGGTGCCCTCAACTGCGGTAATATCAGTGAGTGGGCTCAAAATATCAATCGCTGTAAAACACAGAGACATTTTTTGTTTTTAAATATCTGATGATTCACAATAGAACTATACCAATATTAATATAGTCAGACTGATAAAAGTGACTTACTTTGAATGTTCAACTTCCCAGAGGTGGAGATATCCTGAGCTGGGACAACGAAGGAGTATGTTGCAGCATCGTCTCTGCTCACGTTTTCAACAAGCAGCTTGTGGACCTGTTTGTCGATAACGATGTGGATGCGATCTGTAGCGGAGATTGCTTGGCCATTCTTCATCCATGTTCCCTCAACGTTTTCCTGAGAAAATCGCACTTCTAATTGAGCGATGTCACCCTCGCAGATTGTCAGGTCAGTGAGGGGTTGCATCAGTGTCACAGGGCGCACTGAAGGAAAAGACATTGATATTATTGCGCAGTTCATCCCACTTTTTCAACAGTAATAGTTGTCTTGAAATGGATTGGAAGAGAACAAGCTAACACCAATAACAGTCACAACTCACGTTTCATCTTCAGCGAGGCACTGGTCTGCATATCAGCAATTTTGAATGTATATTTTCCCTGATCTTCTTTCTTGACGTCTTTGACAGTCAAGGCATGGCGTCCACGACGGGAGGAGGTAACATATTTGCTGCTGGGAGTGATTTCCTTGTCATTGAAATACCAGGTACCTTCAGCATCCTCTCGAGATAATTCAACCTCAAACTCCCCAGAGTAGGTCTCAGGCACTTCAATGTTCTCCAGCCTCTTCACAATTGACAGTGAAGCACCTGCACAATGAGACATTGCTAAGTATAACTGTTTCAGAGTTACTTTTTCTATTCCAACTTCACTATTTTCACAGTTGAAAATAATTGTCAGTGATATAGTAAAATAGTAAGAAAAACTGCCAACCTTCCACATTGAGTCTGGCAGTGGTCCTGATGTGGTCATCTTCAACAACAACACAACTGTAGTCTGCATCGTCCTTCATGTTGATGATCAGTACAGAAAGGAAATGAACCTTTCTGTCTGAGTGCATCCTGTATTTGTCTCCAGAGAAAATCTCTGAATTGTTCTTCAGCCATTTGACTTTAACGAACGGCTCATTTGTTTCACACTCAAAGGTCGCCATGGTGTCCTTCTCTTTAGCTTCCACATCCTCTAGTTGTTGAGTAAAGCTATTAACTGTAATGGCTAAAGTGAAACAAAGGAAATACACATATTTATTATGCTTTTTCAATGTGGACATACAACAGTTCTCTATAGTTCTTGATGTAAAATTGCATACAAGGCCCGGTGCTGCCAAAAACTTGATTTTCACCTGTTTTATATATGCAGTGCATTCGGAAGGTATTCTGACCCCTTGACTTTTTCGACATTTTGTTACGTTACAGCTTTATTCTAAAATATATGTATTTTTAAATCCTCATCAATCTAAACACAATACTCCATAATGACAAAGTGAAAAAAGGTTTTTAGAAATGTTTGCAAATGTATTAAAAATAAAACACAGAAATAACTTATTTACATAAGTATTCAGACCCTTTGATATGAGACTCGAAATTGAACTCAGGTGCATCCTGTTTCCATTGATCATCCTTGAGATGTTTCTACAACTTGATTTACCTGTGGTAAATTCAATTGATTGGACATGATTTGGACATGACACCTGTCGATAAAAGGTCCCACAGTTGACAATGAATGTCAGAGCAAAAACCAAGCCATGAGGTCGAATGAATTGTCTGTAGAGCTCCAATACAGGATTGTGTCGAGGCACAGATCTGGGGAAGGATACCAAACATTTTTTACAGCATTGAAGGTCCCCAAGTACACAGTGGCCTCCATCATTCCTAAATGGAATAAGTGTGGAACCACCAAGACTCTTTCTAGAGCTGGCCACCCGGCCTAACTGAGCAATCGGGGGAGAGGGGCCTTGGATTTCTGCAGAGTGGCTTCCTGGTTTCTTGTGCTCTGAGTCCTTTAGGTGCCTTTTGGCAAACTCCAAGCGGTCTGTCATGTGCCTTTTTACTGTAGAGTGGCTTCCGTCTGTCCACTCTACCATAAAGGCCTGATTGGTGGAGTGCTGCAGAGATTGTTGTCCTTCTGGAAGATTCTACCATCTCCACAGAGGATCTCTGGAGCTCTGTCAGAGTTCCTCTGTGGAGATGGTAGAACCTTCCAGAAGGACAACCATCTCTGCAGCACTCCACCAATCCGGCCTTTATGGTAGAGTGGAGAGACGGAAGCCACTCTGCAGTAAAAAGGCACATGACAGACCGCTTGGAGTTTTCCAAAAGGCACCTAAAGGACTCAGACCACAAGAAACTAGATTCCTGGGTCTGATAAAACCAAGATTGAACTCTTTGGCCTGAATGCCAAGTGTCACGTCTGGAGGAAACCTGGCACCATCCCTACGGTGAAGCATGGTGGTGGTAGCATCATGCTGTGGGGATGTTTTTCAGCGACAGGGACTGGGAGACTAGCCATGATCAAGGGAAAGGTGAATGGAGCAAAGTACAAAGAGATCCTTGATGAAAACCTGCTCCAGAGCTCTCAGGACCTCAGACTGCGGCGAAGGTTCACCTTCTAACAGGGCAATGACCCTAAGCACACGGCTAAGACAACGCAGGAGTGGCTTCGGGACAAGTCTTTGAATGTCCTTGAGTGGCCCAACCATAGCCCGGACTTGAACCCAATCAAACATCTCTGGAGAGACCTGAAAATAGCTGTGCAGCGATGCTCCCCATCCAACCTGACAGAGCTTGAGAGAATCTGCAGAGAAGAATGGGAGAAACTCCCCAAATACAGGTGTGGCAAGCTTGTAGCGTCATACCCAAGAAGACTTGAGGCTGTAATCGCTGCCAAAGGTGCTTCAACAAAGTACTGAGTAAAGGGTCTGAATAGTTATGTACATGTAATATTTCCGTTTTTTTGTTTTAATACATTTGCAAAAATGTCTATAAACCTGTTTTTGCTTTGTCATTATGGGGTATTGTTTGTAGATTGATGAGGAAAACAAACAATTTAATAAATTTTAGACTAAGGCTGTAATATAACAAAATGTGGAAAGGGTCAAGGTGTCTGAATACTTTCCCGAATGCACTGTATTTCCACAATATGAGGTTGGAATAATACTGTGAAATTGTGAAAATGATAATGCCCTTTAAGTTTAAGAGCTGTTTGAAAAGACAGCCTGAAATGTCAGCCTGTTTTGGTGGGATGGCACCTGGTGACATCACCAGGCGATAAATGAGATAATAGACCAATAAGAGTTCGAAACCTCTGCAATTAACAATTAACCTCTGTTTTCAGTTTTCCCCTCCCTACTCAGACAGTCCAAGACTGTCTTAGCAAAGTTCTTGTTTTAATTGAAAACAAAGCACAGTAAGGTACTTAATTGTCACCCAAAAAGTATTTGATATTGAGATAAAAACGGCTGCATTAGACCTTTAACTATTTGTAGAATACAAGCATTGAAATAGATCATAAATAGATCATTTACCTTGCACCAGCAGGAATGCATGGCTTGATGTCTCTCCAGCAATGTTCATGGCTTTGACCATGATGCTAGCAGAGTCTTCTGCTGTGACATCTCTGACCACTAATTCACACACGTGGTCTTCAGGCCAGTACCAGTAAATTCGATCGGTCTTCTCCAGCAGAATTCCATTCTTGAACCACTGGCACTCAGGTTCTGGTTTGCCGACAACTCTGACTCTGAAGCGAACTTCCTCGGTCTGAGACACGGTCTGGCTAGCAATGCGTTCCAAGATCTTTGGAGCTTCCATGCTGGGAGAGAGCTGTATTCTCTCTGGTTTGATTGTGGGTATGGTGAGTTGACCCTCCTCCATCTCTTTCTTCTTCTCAGCCTCAGTCAACTCTTTCATGTGATGAAGCAGTTCTTCCTTCCTCTTCCTAAGCATATCCTCATAGGACTCATCCTTCCTTTTGGACTTTAGCTCCACAGCAGTGATGGCTTCATAATAACCTTCCTCTGTCCTGCGCTTAAATTTGCTCTTCAACTCATCTGTCTCCTCTGTGGACTTCTCATGGATGACTCTTTCAGTCTTCCTCAGTTTGACAACTTCCTTTGGCTGGGCATCAGCTGGTCTGTCAACCTTCACAACTTCAAAGCTAACTCTCCCATGTTCAGTAGTGTCATGTGCCTTTGGTTCAGGGACGCGACGGAGGATGGATCTGAAGTCCTCTCTCTGTGTGATCTCGAGCTTCACCAGATGCTCAGCTGTGCCCTCTGGGTTCTCTGCTACCACTTTGACATCTCCTGCATCGTATGACTTGATATCTATAATCTCAAGATAGTAAATGCCATCATAGCGAAGCCTCATTCTCTTGCTCTTGCGAATGAGCTGTCCATTGAGGTACCAGTTAACCTTAGGTGTGGGATAGCCAATCACTCTGCAACGGAATCTTGCAATGTCACCTTCCAGCACTCTTGCTGGTTCAGGAAGAAGGACAATTTCAGGCTTTGACTTCTCTGAATACTCATCCCCAGTGACTCCAGAAGGACCTCCCTCGTGAGCCATGCGCTCCATCTCATCAATTCTGTGTATTTCCCTCCTGCCCTCAGGTAACTGTGTCTCCTCAACAAGGCTCTTCTCATCCTTTACAATTAGTGTAGCTGAGGTCTGATCAACTCCAAACTTGTTAGTGGCTCTGCAGGTGATGACACCACTATCTCTGGCATAGGCAACTTCAAAGTCAAGACTACAGTAGCCAAATTCATTAACCATGCGCAATCTGTTAGCAGCTGCCAGGGGTTTGCCATCATGCAACCACTCAACCACCATAGTGGGATCACCAATTGGGGTCAGTCTGCATTCAAAATGGACTGGGCCAAAACGCTTCAACCTGACAGAAGTCAGCTTCTTCTTGAACTGTGGTTTCTGCTGCTTGTCCTTGTCATATAGGTCATCCTCCTCCCACTGCTCTTGACCATAACGGAGATGCAAGGGTTCCAACTCTGGAGCTGCTATGTCCTTGGCCTTGTAGGTTCCTTTGGTGATAATGAGTCTCCTCTCTGGCGCAGGTTCAGCAGCATCTACCTCAATGTTGACCCTGCAGCGAGTGGTATCTCTTCCAGCTTTGTTAATGGCTGTGGCTGTGTACCAGGCACTATCAGAGCTCACCGACTGTGGGATATGGAATTTGGCTTCTCCCTTGATGCCCTCAATCCTACAACAGACATCTTCGTTAGTAAATCAGCATTAAGTACAACCATGTAAAATAAAGATAGTAACAAATATACATATCTTAACGACTGGAGGAGTATTTGGTGCACTTGATGTATATCATAGGCATGTGCACATTGAGATAAAAGGTGGGGCAAAACACATACTTTATATTTGGGTGCTTCTGTGGGGAGATGATGTCGCTGTTCTTCAGCCAAACAATGTCAGGCAGGGGGTTTCCGATGGCTTTGACCGCCAACTCAACCAGAGTGCCTTTCTTGACACTGACATTCTTCAGCTTCTCAATAAACTGGGGTCTGATCAAATTTTCTTTGGCTGTAAATGGAGAAACATATACAAGGACAATGCTATCAGTCAATAATGGTATATGACGTATCGATACAAAGTGACAATTCATTTGAGCTTCAAATGAGGAATGATATAGAAGACAAAGATCTTACCATCAACTGTAAGTGTCATGGACACAGAGCTTTTTCCAGCTCTGTTTTGAGCAACTACCGTCCATTCTCCAGAGTCATGGGGCATAGCTGGAACCACAATCAGTGACTGAGTTCCATCTTCCTTCACCACTATCTTGTGGGTGTAATCATTGACAACTTGTTGCCCTGAAAAGAAGAACACAAATAGAGGAATAAATGTATGATTTTCATAAAACTAGTTGAGAGAAGAGAACATGTTTTCACATCACTTACCATTGTGGAACCAGAAAGTGTCAGGCATGGGTCTACCAACTACTTTCAGGTCAAATCTGGCAGTCTGCCCTTCAGCGCACTTGAATGACTGTGGCTTCAAGACAAACACAGGCTTGTACAGTCTCTCCAGCTGACTCTCATCAGTGTCATCAAGCCTGCGACCAGGAGAGCGTGCAGGAGAGCGACTGGTAGAGCGTCCGGGAGAGCGGCTCAGAGATCTTGGGGACTGGGACCTGAGCAAATAAATACCGAATTCAGTGATAATTGGGAGGTTTTTTTGATGGCTATGTTAAACAAATATAAATTAAAATCTGGTAATAACCCTGTTACATTTGGTAATAAAAATCTCACCTAATTCTCTGCATTGCCTGAGGTTCTGGCGTGTAACGCTGAGCTCCTGCAACGGCAGTGGGCTCCACATACAGTTTCCCTGAGCTCACAGAGTTGCCTTTCATGTTGCTAGCTAATGCTGTGTAAACACCCTCATCCTCTGGCAGCACCACAGGAAGACGCAGGCTGGCTCTACCATCATGAAGACTCTCCATCTGGTAACGGCCACCATGATGGATACGCTTTCCATCTTTGTACCACGCAATCTTTTGAAAGACAAGAAACGTTTGATGAATATATACTACATGTTATATTAAACTCAATGTAAAATATAAATGCATGGTTTCTTTACTACCTTGGGCAGTGGAGTTCCTGCCATTTTGCAGTGGAAAGTAACACCCATTCCTTCTATGATCCTGTAGTTTTTAACTGGAGTGGCAAAGGCTGACTGTAAAGCCTCACGATCTGCACAAGTCACCATCTCTTCCCGATCCTCAGTCACAATCTGTTGGTAGGTAATTTGCAAGATGCGGATCTCAATCTCGTGGATAATCCTCTCCTCAAAGGAAGAAATCTGGAGTTCCTGTAACAAACACATTGGAATAAAGCATGCTGTTGTCTTGTTTCATAACAGGTGGCTGTGAACAAATCAAATGTCATAACATCACAATAATTACATTTACATTTTAGTCATTTAGTAGATGTTCTTATCCAGAGCGAATTAAACAACCACATATCACAGTCAATAAAACTTTCCTCAATTAAACAGGTATCAGCTAAATAAGTTCTGCATTGTATAAGTAATGTGTTTCTTTTCATCCACATACCTGTGTTGAAACAAAGCTTTGCATTTGTGCGTGTGCTTGCTGTGTCATGCTCCTCTGCCTATACATCTGGTCGTCGTCATATTCGCTCACAACAACAGGGGGTACATCCACCTGCACCGTTGTAATTACTTCACTCTTATATGTCATTTCATGTTTCTTCATGTATTCTTCATATTCCCCTGTAAACAAAATATACAATGTGTAAACAAAAGTTAAAACATTATGGTCTGATTTCACAGACCCAAATAAAGCCAATGATTGTCCCAAATGGCACCCTATTCCCTACATAGTGCACTACTTTCAACCAAAGGCCATAGGGCTCTGGACAAAAATAATGCACTACTGTATTTAGGGAATAAGGTGCCATTTAGGATGCATACTATTACTGGATTTAAAAGCAACGCTAACTGAGCATAGTTTGTAGTCCATGAGATTAAACAACATTTTGATTAAAGCAACTGACCTTCCTCCAGCAGTCCAGCTGAGGCAGAGGCTTCTCCAAGCGGGTTCCTGGCAAAGACGGAGTACTCTCCAGCATCATCAGCAAATGTCATGGAGATCTCCAATTTACACACTCCACTTTCCTTATTGTAGTGGACTTTATATCTAATGGGTGAATAAGTTACATTTTAAACACCACAATCAATGATCAACACAGTCTTACAAATGCAAAATAGAGATTAATTGAAAATGTATCACAAGTGGGCTACCTGTATCCTGTAGTAAGGGGCACTCCACTCTTCTTCCAGAACATGTGTGGTTTGGGGCTGCCTCCGATCTGGCACTCAAAGACAACACGTCCGCCCTCCACCAACTTCTGTACAGTTGGCTTCTTGACAAAGAAGGGAGCGATGGCATCTGCAGTATCCACTGGTGAACCTGCGGTGGCGATGGCAGTGCTCACCTCCGACATGGTCTCCTCCTTTGCTTCAGTAGTAAAACTGTTTGAAGGACATTAGAAATATACATAAATTAGGGCAAATGTAATATCAAACAAGTCCAATTTTTTCATCCACATCCGCAAAACTCAATCAGGGAGGATTCAGCATGACTTGCTGGCAAATGGTTTCATAATGTTTGATAAGTATCATAGAATGATTCCGTTTTCCCTTGTCAATAAATAGCACGACTCATAACTGTACATGTCAAGAGTTTCCAAATGTAGTGGTATAAAATAGTTAGCACTCACAGTTTCTCTTGAGTAGTAAGGTCAAATACAGTGACAGTGCCTTGTTGTGTCATCTCTTCCCGGGTCTCAATCTCCTCGGTTACTAGAAGGAAGAAATGTATACAAGTATTAGCACATTCATAAACCAATAAACCATTTGGCAGTACAGTATTACACCTCAACAGTACGTAGTTTTGTAGACAGAAATGTTCAAAACTAAACTGCCTGTTTACCTTTGACAAGCAGGTAACAGGATGTGCTGATAGTTCCAGCATTGCTAGTAGCAGTGCAAGTGAAGCGACCGCTGTCTTCTGCGAAGGCCTCACGGATGACAAGACGGGCACATTTACTCTCATAAGTGATCTGGAAGTCAATGGAGCTTTCGATTCTGTAGTCCTCCCTGAACCATATGATGCCAGGGGCAGGGTGACCAGAGATCTGGCATTCCAGAGTCACAGACTCACCCTCAGTCACAGTCAGGTTCTTCAAGCCCTGAAAACAAAATACAATAGTTTTACTGACATGTTGACATTTAGAAAAACATGGATGGAAAGGACGCCTGAATAGACAACAATAACTTATATGACCTGACATACATCCACAAGAAAAATACTTACAGCTACAAGAGTAGGTGGCACAACTGGCTCTTCTGCAGGGGATGGGACTGCTGCAGTCTCAACGATCTATGGAAAATGCATATAGGTCACAAAAAGTGACATACAGTACAGTTTCTGAACATGACTTTGGGAGTAGTGAAAGATGGATAAAATGGAAGCAAGATAAGAGTGAATCCTGAAAAGACAAAGACGGGTTGTGACACAGGCTGGGAACAGATATATGAAGAAGGGGAGAAGAAAAGAGGAAGAGGATAGCAAGGTGGGCTTTCTTTGTGATGCAGATGGATTCTGAAACAAAGATAACGTGGCGAGGCTTCGGCGTTATGGTGAAGAGAAGGTGTACTAATACCACTCAGTGAGGTGAGACTCCACACAATGTTATTTTACAGGGCACAACACTCTGGACTACAAACCTTTGTTTCCAAATCCTTATACATTTGCTCCGTTTCCCCTGTAAACGTAGCGCCTATCTGAGTCTGTAACTGAGTGTCGAAATGCGTCTTATATCTCTCGGAGAGATCCTTAAACGGAGACTGGGTTGGCGCTGGCATCACGTCCACAACCTTACGGTGGAGACTAGGAGATGGAGGCTTGACTGGCTTGATGATCTTTTGAGCAGCATGTGCAGAGGTAGAGGATAACTCTTTCTGCAGTGTGGCAATAGCAGAACCTGCTATCGAAACCTGACCAACCCAAGGAAAATAGCATTATCATCACGAATCAGAACAACCTATTATGATATTGTCTGCTTTGTTTAGAAATATTAAGGCTGTGACTCAAAAATATAATGGAATGGATGACGATGTATAGGGATTAAGTGAGCATTAGTTTTTAGGAAATACTTGCTAAGCTAAATAGTTGATTTCTAAGAGTGAAATTGTTATGGTATGTCCTGAGAAGCGAGGTAAAATTAAGTTATTTAGAATGGATATTTATTCAGTGTACAGTACATAATACGGCAGTGCAGACTGTGTATGTTAGGATTGGATGGTCTGTTAAGATAAAATGTGGTTAAACACCTAAACTGTATATTGAGAGATGACCGTCTAACAGAGATCAAAAGAGTTTTATGTCAGGCAGGCTTAAGAAACCTATTGCTTAGTTGACCAGAGAGGCCAACAATGTATTACTTGATTATTACTTTATCAATTAAACTGAGGCATTAAAACGTGTGTACCGCTGCTTGCCTGAAATGTCCTATGCTTACCTCATAGCTATGGTCAGGTTTAGGAACAGAAACTTTTGAAACTGTGAAATGTGGAATTGGGGATGGTGCGAGGGCAGTTTCCATGTGGGCGGTAGTAGTTTCTGTACTTCTTTGTATCTAAAGTAACCAACAAAGTGTGATAGAGTAAGGAAAGGTCAACTCAATGCAGAACTTCTGAGAAACCTATCAGAGAAAATGCAGCATCTTTTTATATTTAAAAAGATAGCAAACCTGGGTGACATGAATACTCTGCTCATCAGCTGTTGTTTGAATTGATGGTGGTGGTATTATTGGTATTTGCACCATTGGCACAGTTGCAGCCTCAGTTTTCACTGTGACTTGTTGCTCAGTGGTAGCCATCATCATCTGCTGTTTTAAATCAGATTGTATGGTTTCCTCTTCAGCATGACCCCCCTCAGCATGCAAAGGCTTCCGAACACGTGCTAGGTCGACAGCAGCAACCACTGTAGCCTTTGCCTCCGCTTTTTTCCCACCCTCAACCTTTGAGACAACAAGCAATCAATGTCATACATACAGCACATAGATATCATACATAGCATCCATGGCAGCAGTCACTATGACAGCAAACAGATTCACATAACGATGACAAACAGGAAAAACATCATACCCGTGGATACAAAACAAGTTTGTGTGCATTACCTGGTAATAACATGTCATCATTAATGCATGGAATCATATTAGTTTAGTTGAATTGGTTGTGCAATAGTGAAAATGTACATGCAGTTGACTAATTGAAATACCAAAGAATTTTTGCTCAATCGACTTGGGAACTCATTTTCCTCTTAAATCGTAGTGATGGAGAAAAAAGTAAATGCAGTTACATATTACATTATTATTTTTTGATTTGTAAAAAATATATATATATATGTATATCCTTTTTATTATTATTATTATTATTTTTTGCTAGGTAGCATTAGCTAGCGCTAGTCGGCTGTACCTGTGCCAAAACRTTTTCATCATATAGCTTGTTCTCCATGTTCTTTTTAAATAGTGAGCCAATATGTTTATCAGCACTTTTACTTCCATTACTGATCAAAAGTCATTTTCTCATGCTTCTCGTCTCTCTGCAGCAGACATATAGAGAGCAATATGTTTGGAATATCAAATCGCAATGAAATCAAAGTGTCGAATCGCATACATTTAGAATAGTGAGAATCCGTATCGTATCGGCACCTAAATATAGTGATAATATCATATCGAAAATGGGACCTGTGTAGTGATTTCAACTTAAATAGCGCTTACATACAGTATAGGTGAGGTGAGTGATTTGGGAAAGTGCTCAGAGTAGTAAACAAAACATTAAAAGCCATCTTTAAGCTACCTGCTCCTCGGTTGTCATCATACATGTAACAGTAGAGATTCCAATCTCTCTGTTCTGTACCACAGTGTCAGCAGTGTGTGTCGCTATAGCTGGTTCAACAGCTATAGACTCTGGCATGATCTATATGATAAACATAGCCATGGGCAGGAGATGAATATATTGGGTCAATAAATAATGAGAATATGAATAACACATATTGACACTATGGGGGAGCTCAACAACATCCGTGGGAATGTGAATAATAAACCACAGGGAATGTGACAAAATCACAGATGGTTGTGAGGACGAATATGTGGGTGCGCTGAAATGACAACAATTTAAAATGGAAAATGGTCTATGTTTATCAGGGATAATATTGTTAAGCGTGAGCGGGGTCTACTAGAGTGGGGGTGTGATGACAGAAAAAAGGGAAATAAATAAATAATGGAAGTGAAGGGAAGGACGACAGGGTTTGTACTTCATTAAATAATGAACTACCTGTTCCCTTGTTGTGGACATTAACACAGTAGTAGAGGTGCTAGAGGTGCTCTGTATCTCTGTACTGGGTGTCACCACCGGCACCGGCACCGGCTCTGGTGTAAAACCAGCAGACTTGCGGCTGCGAGCCTGGTCCACAGCTGCTACCACAGTAGCTACAGCAATGCTTTTATCGTCCACCTCATGCTGCGCCTCCTAGCATACATTAGTAGCGTTAACTTAGAATCCAATCAGAAGTTTTATTGATAATAGCTTCAAAAGTCATTATCATATTATTGATAAGAGATGCAATCTTAAATGCTTTCATACCTTTCTAAATTCAGGCAACCTATCCTAATGAGCCATGTTAGATCCCAAAATACATCCAGGTAGTCAAACGTTCATTGGACAGGATATTCAAACTCATTTAGGCCTCAAAAAGAGAGCGAATCAGCTAATCAAATAAGTTCACAATCTTGAAACCCTTACCATCTCATGCACATTCTGTAATCAGCCACAAGATGGCTCTGCCACAGAGAGAGTTGAGAGAGTGGCCACTAAGAAATAAGAATTTCCTTACCTCTCTCACAGCGACACCAGATACAGCGGACCCAGCCGTTTGCAATCCATAAGAGCCCTCCCAGCGCTGCTCCATGTGAACCTGGGTGGCAGACATGGAAGCCTGGGCATGGGTGGCACTAGAAGTCATGCTGCTGGAATAGCTGCTGGACCCTTCAACAAAGTCTCCCTGCTTCCATGGTGGGAGGACATCAGGACCATGGGCTACCTGTTTGCGTGTGGTCAGTGGGGATTTGACTGGTCTGATTGGGGACACAGACAGTCTTGAAGTAGGGGATACGGACCTGCGTTAAACAAAAAAAATCGTTATTCGTATATTACCTGGTACCAAATGGTGTTTTGTAGTGTAAATAGACAAGTAATTAATATGTTTATCATGTAATTACTGTTACCAGGTCACTTCTAGGGAGCCTAAATACCTGGTCATTTCTGTATTATAAAATAACATGGTCTTATTCCCTATGGAGATTGAGGTGAACTATATGTCTGTATTATATGTGTGGAATGTTGTTGAACTCTCTACACTTCCATGTTAATGTAAGATTGAAATAAAGTTTTTTACCTAACAGGGGCCGGAGTGGGTGCCTTGACATGTCTCACAGGTGATGGTGACTGATGACGTCCCCCTGCAACTCTGGCTGCAAGAGATGATGGTGTTGGGGACTTGGAGGTTGAGGTTGGCTTAGGGGGCACACGTGGTGGAGTCTTGTGTGCTAGATGGCTCACTACACCACCTTCAACATGCATTTGCATGGATGAGGATTCAAAATGAGCCTCCATACTCTGAAAATAAAACAACATTAAAGGTTAGTGTTTTATTGAAGTAAAAGTGTATTTATCTGACTGATAGCTTCAATAGACAGACAGATACAACTGCCAATTGCCAAAGTAAAGGAAACACCAACATAGTGTCTTAATAGGGCGCTGGGCCATGACGAGCCAGAACAGCTTCAATGCACCTTGGCATAGAATCTAGAAGTGTCTGGAACTCTATTGGAGGGATGCAACTCCATGTGAAATTCCATCATTTGGTCTTTTGTTGATGGTGGTAGAAAACGCTGTCTCAGGTGGAGCTCCAAAATCTCCCATAAGTGTTCAGTTGGGTTGAGATCTGGTCACTGAGATGGTCATGGCAAATGTTTTACAAAGCTTTCATGCTTATCAAACCATTCAGTGACCACTCGTACCCTGTGGATGGGGGCATTGTCATCCTATGGGGGCATAGCCATGGTAGCTAAAATAATGGCCTGCCCAGCATTTCTATACATGACCCTGATGGGATGTTAATTTCTTAATTAACTCAGGAACCACACCTGTGTGGAAGCACTTGCTTTCAATATACTTTGTATCCCTCATTTAGTCCAGTGATTCCATTATTTTGGCAGTTACAGATAGATAGATAGATAGATAGATAGATAGATAGATAGATAGATAGATAGATAGATAGATAGATAGATAGATAGATAGATAGATAGATAGATAGAATAGATAGATAGATATAGATAGATTAGATAGATAGTGATAGATAGATAGTAGATAGATAGATAGATAGATAGATAGATAGATAGATAGATTAGATAGATAGATAGATAGATAGATAGATAGATAGATAGATAGATAGATAGATAGATAGATAGATAGATAGATAGATAGATAGATAGATAGATAGATAGATAGATAGATAGATAGATAGATAGATAGATAGTAGATAGTAGATAGATAGTAATAAATAAAGATAGATTAATTAGATAGATAGATAGATAGATAGAATAGATAGAATAGATAGATAGATAGATAGATAGATAGATAGATAGATAGATAGATAGATAGATAGATAGATAGATAGATAGATAGATAGATAGATAGATAGATAGATGATAATGCATTTCTGCTTTGGTTGGAGAGGTAACGCTGTGTTGTGTGTGGAGCTCTACAGTTAAGGGTATGCCAGGGAATCGTCAGATCTGGGACCAGGCCTTAACTTGTCTCGTAACGGAAGTCCAATAAGAGGGACGGTGGAAAGGGAACCAGTACAGGCGCACGTACAGCACTTGCAAAACGCCTACCAACCACCCTTTTCTTTAGAGTATTCATATAGAGAAACATTGTTAGATGTATGATTGAATTGTATATATATTCTATGCTCAAATTAACGGCGCTGCCCAGATTGTTGGCTACGAAAGCATCAACAAAGTACTGTTAGATTTTGTCTATCGGAGCTCTCGCTCCTCTGCGCAAACGTGTCCGGCACGCACTGTGTTTTGGGAGGGAAAGCTGGGGTGACGTTCCAGCTCTCCGTTCACTGCTTCCATTTCGGTGAGTCAATTCTTCACTAGGTGTTTTTGTAGTGATATGATTTTGTGCGCATTCAAATGTTTAAATACTCTTGGTTTGTAGTGTTTTTTTTCAGAATTTGCATGCTTCCTCCTCTTTTCCACATCCCCATCTTCCCTGCAGGTGCCCGTGGTGGGGGCGGGGACGACGTGTTGGGAGCGGGCTCCAGCTCCCCGGGGATGCAGTGCAGAGACTGTCAGCTGGTCGGCTAGTTAGGATTGAGTATCTTGCATATTAAACAAAGTCATACATTTCCTAACCCTTGTGAAACTATTTAAATGCTGTGATAAAATTGCCTTTTTGCTTTTTCTGAGACTGCCTTATCTAGTGATATGTTGAGCTGTGCAGGGAACATTCTAGGCCAGGCTTTAAGGTTGTGGTCCTTCCCCTCATTAAACAGAAGGTGTTGTAGTCGAGGCTACTTAGTGGCCCTATAGGGTTAGGTTATCACAAGTCATTTTAGATCATATTTAATGTATATTTACCCTTGTCTCAACTCTGGTCTGGCGACTCTGAGAGGAGGACCTCTGAGAGGAAGATGAAATTACGGTTTTAGTCTTCTTGGCAGGCACAGCTTCTTCACCTGGACAGAAACAAATATAAAGATGCAGTGGTGAATTCAAAACTGTTGTTCAAATTCAGTTCAGGCAACATGTCAATATAGAATGCATTGGGCCTATAATAGTTTCCATTCAGTTTTAAATGCATTGACAGACTGGGTCATTGAAGGCTTGAAGGCTAGGTCTAGCCTCTAGGCTAGATAAATGCTCATTTCTGTCCACAAAACATTAAGGAAATGCTCAATAAATAATTGAAACAGGAATTCTTGTAACTTCACTTTTATGAAAGCCTAATTGTGAGAAGGCTGTTGCAATGTGGGATTCCAAACGCCCAAAACACAATTCTAAGGACAGTCCTAATCACAAATCAACTTTCTCACCTTGAACCAGCAGTTCAGCAGTGGAGGTAGCCCGTCCGCTGCTGTTTGAGGCATTTACAGAGTAAGTTCCAGAATCCTCTGGGAAGGCTTCGGCAATCAACAAACTGTAAAGGTCTCCTTCTTGAACAATCTGAAAGTCAGCGGAGCTCTGTATCTCGGCTCCCTCTCTGTAGAACTTTACCACAGGTGTAGGGATTCCTGTCACACGAACATCCAGTCTCACTTGGCTTCTTTGTCTCACGGTTAAACTCTGAAGTCTCTGAATAAAGTTGGGCGGCGCAGTCTCCACTGTAACAATAAATGGAAAAATACGTTTTATGGCAAAAAATAAATCAAAGGAAAACCGGTGGAAGTGAACTCAACTTGAGCAGCACCGAGATCCATTGGCTAGGGGAGACCGGGGAAAAACGTAAGTATTTTTTCATTCGGTCTACGCAGAGACCTTTTTAAATATGAAACTTAATCTATCTAAACTTACATCTATCTATTCATATACCATGAATACGTTTTTACAGAAGATCTTTGGATCGTTATATAGATTTGAATCCAAATGGTCCGATGGTTACATTTGCCCCTATGCCCGGGTTCAATTGAAGCACTAGACATTTTTACTTTAAACGTGTTTACAAATACATTTGCTTTGTGTCAAATATTATGTGGCTAATAGGCTAATTCTTTATAACGCAATCCATGTTTAGCATCCTAAAAATAATCTAGAAGAAAAAGAAACGCACACCTATTTAGGCCCATTATTCTATATTCAAAAATATTTAATTTACCAACGTTTCGACAGGCAAGCTGTCTTCATTGTACCCTGATGAAGACAGCTTGCCTGTCGAAACGTTGGTAAATTAAATATTTTTGCATCTGAGCTCCTAGAGTGTGCGGCTCTCCTTTATTTTCTAGCATCCTAAGAATGGCAGTTCTGGCAGCCTGGTCTGAAAGACTAGACGTAACATAGTAAAAGTAGTTCTGTGACTCTCATATTAGTACAATTTGTTACATTTGGTATAGTTTCAAAAGACAGAAGTTGTTTAAACCCAAAACTAAAGGACGGATGGGCGTATAACGCGGACGTCAAGCAACCCAGGGGTTGCGTGTCCAAATCGCATCAAGGACAACTTTAGAATTTTAGCAACTTTTAAACTATACTTACACATTTTTAGCTACTTAGCAACAATTAGCATGTTAGGTAACCCTTCCTCTAACCCTTAACCCCTAAGCTTAACCCTAACCCTAACCTTAACCCCTAGCCTAGTTAACGTTAGCCAGAACAAATTGGAATTCGTAACATATCATACATATTGCAAATTCATAACATACCATACAAATTGTAATTTCGGAACATATACGAAATGGATGATGGACATCCACAAATTAATACATACCATATGTAACATATCATACTAATTTGAGTGTCTCATATTCACATTTACTATGTTACATCTACCCCTGAGTCCAGGTTGGTTCTAGAGGGCAAGATGAGGAGAAATCTATTTAAATTGGGTGCCACTTTGATTGCACAACTCAAGAAGTTGACTTGAGGGCGTAGTTTAGTCACTAGGAATAGTTACAGTACATTGATCATGATTGCGCTCGCTAGCAGGTAAATCTGAAGAACAACTTTATCCAACTTTATATGTAATCCGTAAACTGAAAAAAATCACACACAAACAAGCATAGCTCCATTTAGAAACATAGCTCCAAAACCTGTCCATTTTAGGTACAAACAGCAGTTTCCTAATTCAATATTGGTTCTTATTATTGGATGTGTAAAATGTAAACACCACTGCAGCTATCACTCTCATCACTGAAATGAAGTGCTGTTAATTGAACAAGTCAGTAAAGACAGAAGTAGCTATTAATGAAGGGGCATTCGGCCTAGAGTACTTGTGGTCAGTCACTTCAATGGGAGAGGCTGCTTCTAGAACTTTATTAATGAATACTATGTTATCTTTGGCTGCCCTCTATGTTTGCAGCCATGATGACTCTTTAGTATGATGCAGGACACTATCTAAAACTGCAAGCCAAAGCATTGGCTAGCTAGAACAACCTCAAACAATGCAAACACCACTGTTTTATCAACTCTGGTTCTCTCACCTGTAACAAGAAGTTCAGCGGTGCTAGTGGCTTGTCCAGCACCATTGGTGGCTCTGACAGAAAATCTTCCACTGTGTGCGGCTGTCACAGCAGGGATCATCAGAACAGCGCGGCCATCGCTGAACGAGATCTGTGCGCCGGGCAGAGCGGCAGCGGAAAGAACCTGGCCATCACGGAACCAGCTCACCTCAGGAACTGGAGAACCTTTAGATCAAGTCAACATTCTAGTCAGCACAGCAGAGCTGATGATGGTGATGAATTTGGTGATGATTTTAAACTCATAGCAAGCAGTTACAATTCAGAGCAAAGTTGAGAAAAGGCCAACAATATCACATAGGGCAGGCTTCCCAGACAGATTAAGCCTAGATCCAGAACTAAAAAGCATTTCAAATGGAGATTCTCCATTACAAAAGCTTTTTACTCCAGGACTAAGCTTAATCTGTGTCTGGGAAACCAACCCATAATTGGGTACTTATTACTTGTGTAATCACTTCATAAAATGTTGCTGTGCAAAGGCTTTATATCTGTATGGGGTTTTACATCAATGATTCAACATATTTATATCTATGTTTGGACAGTCAGCTATATCTATGAGGTACAGTTTAAAAGGAACATAAAATATCTCCTTACCACTAACTTGTGCTTCAAACGTTGCAGCACTACCCTCTAGTGCCACAACGCTTTGCAGCGGCTGTGTAAATGTTGGCGCCTGTGTAGACATTGTGGACGGCACCCTAAGAGACACAACAGAGCAGAACATCACCAAACCACTCATACACCACAAATCTTATTTGATCTTTTACAGTAGTTGTATGGTAAAATCCCTAAACGTAGCATACCCACACATTTAAACTCTGAGTTTATTTTTAGCCACCGAGGGCAGGTTTCCCAGACACTGACTATGCCTATTCCTGAACTAAAAAGTGTTGCCAATGGAGATTCTCCATTGAATGGGCCTTTTATTCTAGGACCAGGCTTAATTGCTGTCTGGGAAACTCACACTGCTTGTGTCACATCACCAAACCAATTAAGAAAAATCTACCTTTCTTTTACATCTTTTACAGTAGTTTTATGGCACAATCTCCAAACAAAGCATATTCTACATTTGAACTCTATTTTTATATTTTTAGCCTCTGAGAGTCTTGTCACTTGTGTCACATCACCCAACCAATGAAGAGGATTTTTTTATTTTACATCTGCAGAAAAAAGACATACATCAAATTAACCCAGAGCCTATTTTTTGCCAGTGAGAGTCTAATGACTTGTGTCATATCCAGCTGTAACGATCGTTGTTGGAAGGATTGGACCAAGGTGCAGCGTGGAAGGCGTTCATCATGTTTATTAATGTGAACCAGCAACAAAACAATAAAGAGCAACTAAAACGAACGTGCCGCTTTGTAGTGCAAAAAGGCTACAATACAAAAACAAGATCCCACACACAATAGGTGGAAAAGGCTGCCTAAATATGATCCCCAATCAGAGACAACGATAGACAGCTGCCTCTGATTGGGAACCATACTAGGCCAACCTAGAAACGAAAAACTAGAATGCCCACCCTAGTCACACCCTGACCTAACCAAATAGAGAAATAAAAGGATCTCTAAGGTCAGGGCGTGACACCAGCACCTGGCTTACTGTGTCCTGTCACTTGAGCTATCAGAGGCTCCATGGGGTCTGGGTGTTAAGCCAAACACCAGGGCCACAGCTCCCTGTGACAGCTCACAGACAAGACAGTAACAACTGGGGTAGGCCGTCATTGTAAATAAGAATTTGTTCTTAACTGGCTTGCCTAGTTAAATAAAGGTTCAATAAAAAATTTAAAAATAAAATAAGTATTCCTGTAAGTACAGTGTAACAAGTACTGTAATTACTCAATGTTACACTGTAAGTACACTGTACTTAGGGTAAGGTAAATGTTACCAAAGGTAACTAATACATGTGTAATAGATGCTTTATAACTCCAACTGAACAGGACATATCCATTGACGTCCCTTGATGTTTAAGTCTAAAAATGTCAGCCATTAGGCCTACAGTTACACTAGTGCTGCTAAACAAAACATATCCCTTGACTGGGCCGACGTTAAAGTCCTAAAATGTCTGCCGTTGCCATTACAGTTACAGATACAACACAATCCATTCATTCATCTTTAAATAATAGCTGGATAAGCTATCAACATGAGGTTTTGTAATCAAGTATTAATAAACCAGTCATACATTTATAAAGGTGATGTGTCTTATCCAACAATTTCCATTGTTCAAAACACTGCAAGGTTAAAGCTTTACATTTGTAGAACTTGTTTAGGCCTATAGATAGAACAGCTTAAACTCAGTAGGCCTGTACTTTCAATCCAGTACAGGCCTAGAATCCAGAATTATACTGACATACATTATTCAACCAAACATATGAGCCATTAAGCACTATTGTATCACATTACCTTAAATCCTTAGATACATACGCACATTGAATATACACTGACTGTAAATTACATTAGGAACACCTTCCTAATATTGAGTTGCAGCTCTTTTGCCCTCAAAACAGCCTCAATTCTAAGGGGCATGGACTCTACAAGGTGTCGAAAGGTCCATGTGGACTTCATGTAGACTCCAATGGCCCATGTAGACTCCAATGCTTCCCACAGTTGTGTCAAGTTGGATGTCCTTTGGGTGGTGGACATTCTTGATACACATGGGCCATTGGACCATTCTTGATACACATGGGAAACTGTTGAGCGTGAAAAACTCAGCAGCATTGCAGTTCTTGAAACACTCAAACCGGTGCGCCTGGCACCTACTATCATACCCCGTTCAAAGGCACTTAAATCTTTTGTCTTGCCCATTGACCCTCTGAATGACACACATACACAATCCATGTCTCAATTGTCTCAAGGCTTAAAAATCCTTCTTTAACTCCTTCATCTACACTGATTGAAGTGGATTTAACAGGTGACATCAATAAGGGCTCATAGCTTTTGTTATAGAAAGAGCAGGTGTTCGTAATGTTTTGTACACTCAGTGTAGATTCCTTAGGCCTTAATGAAACACAAAATCACACCTTACATTGAATGGAACATATATGAAGCTAACAGAAAACAATTATTCTTAAGCATCTGAATATATATCACTCCAGAAAGTACAATTTTGAAAAACTTGACCTCTAGAAATCTCCATAGTCTTTTTAGTAATCTCAATGGCAGGACAAATCATTAAACAATGGCCACAGTATATACTGTTCAGAAAGTATACATTGGCTCAACAATTAACTAAGACATTGCCTTATCAATCAATTATAGCCTTTATCACATCGATAGTTTTCATATTGTATGAAAACTATCCAAAACTGTTAACATCAGATGAGACATGTAACACAAATGTCAGACTCTAAAAATAATCTGTACCAGGCTTGACTGACAGTCACCATGTGGCACATAACTGGAGGTGCAACTGATAGCCCTGCTGCTGATTCCCTTAAAAAGACATTGCTCCGCAGCTGGGACACCACTCTAATGCTATCAGGGGCTATTCTGGGAGCTTCTCTAATCATTGCACCATATATAAATAACCTTGAAAATGATAAGCATTAGTTCTTAATTATTGAAATGTTTAAAATGAAATGTTCTTAATGTGAAATGATTCCCATAATATATTTTGAGACACTTGTCCCCAATTAGGTGGAAATCACCAGTTGTTACCTGTTATTCTTTGGTAATTGTTATATACAGATAATAACACAATATTAATTGACATTGGAACAGGTCAAAGTTTAATTAACTAAAGTTACTTACTTGTATCCACAAGAGTGCCTAGATTTAATGGGGCGAAGCCCAGAAGTTGTATTTCTTCAGAAACAATCTCCTTATCCAGAAATGTCAGAAAATCCAATGTGAGAACAGTTTAGCCTCAAAGAAACCCAAAAAAACAAAACCACACAGTGTAGCTGTGTAGTTTTGCTCTTTTTCCTACCTATGCAATCCCTACACCCGAGCAAGGCTGGGAATGCTCCAACTGCTCAGAAGTGACAATATGGTTGTGTTACTTTTTATATCCCTGGCAAATCACCTATCGTCGCATCTGCTCTCCTCATTGGTCTGCCACCAGAGGGGATGATGGAGATTGGAAGCCATTTTATGCAAGCCCAAACTGTCACTCACTTTACTTACATTGTCCAGTCACTGTTGTCACTGTTTGCGTTCATCGGACTTACTTTTAACACAAAATTTTGCTTTGAATGACTTTCTTTTGAATAAGAACAATCTTTCATATCCAAATGCTACCACTATGTCAATTGTCTGTTAAAATGTAAAAGCTTACTGAATTAATTTATTGACCAAATGGAAAGTGAGGCTGTGCTGTCATATCTGGGCTACCCAACACTCAGTAGCTTGACTGGAACAAATTATGCCATCAGAGGGACAGGGAAGTGTTTTACATATGGCTGCTAAATACTTGTGGAGCTATGTTAGTACGTGTAAGTTTTCCTGTCTTCATATACATAAGTCTGCATCATAGTCTGTACTATAAATATTCTCAGTCTGTATCTAATGATTTCTCATTGTCATATATTCTCTGACACAAAAAACACGTTCACTCACAGATTATTCTTCAAACATAAAGACTAAATAGACAGCACTCCATAACACATTCAGATATGTATTGGAACATGCATTAGAACAGTATATAAAAAGTATTTCATGCCAGTTTTTCAAACTCAATCAATACATTGTCTTTATTTAAGTCCCCAGACTCCCTTTCCCCTCCTGACATCTTGAATTTTTATCTGTTAACTTGTTGAGGATGAATGTAGTGTTTTCCCATCTGGTTTTTCAGTGTGTTGATCATGAGACTGCCAGGCTTTGAGACACTTTGGCCCTCGGCCTGCCAGGGGAACACAGACAACAGAAGTTGAGAAGTCACATTTCTTGAGCATTAAGATCACACGTAAATTCACATTGTGGACAGTTATGTACTCAGGTTATAGAAAAAAGTAACTTTCTTATTTCAAACACGTAGAGGATTTTTAAAAATGTAACGGTTTACCTGCGACTACCACTGCAGAACACCAGACTTCCCTTTCATTGTTAGAACACACACATCTTCCAGATATCTGGCACAACAACACTCCTCTTTAGCAGAACGTGAGTGTTACTTTGGCTTTAAAATCGGATTGTAGGGTAATAAAGTTATTTTCATCTGTTCAAGGAAAATCCTCTTTGGATTAGCTGTAGGTAAGGCA
>NC_036839.1:27916778-27996541 GCF_002910315.2 Salvelinus sp. IW2-2015
ATATCAAAGCTGTTCTCCACACTGAATCAATCGTTCCCCACACTATATACCACTGTTCCCCACCCTGATAGCACGAGCTTCCCCACACTGAATACAGAGCTTTATCCACACTGATAGTCAGAGACCTGTTCCCACACTATATCCAAGCCTTCCCCACCCTAATATCAGAGCTGTCCCACAGCAGTGTCAGAGCTGCCCACAACTGATAGGCAGACTTACCACCCTGATAGCAAGCGTCTCCACCACTATCGTCAAATTTCTCCACACCTGAGATCAACTGTTCCCACACTGAATCAGCTTTCCCCACACTTGTAGCAGATCTGTTTCTCCACATGAATCAAGTTCCCGCACACTGATAGTCAACTTTCCCCACACTGATAGTCAGAGCGTATCCCCACACTGCAGTCAAGCTTCCCCACACTATGTTCAAGCCTGTCTCCAGCTCCTGATATCAGAGCTTCCCCACTTAGTCCAGCTTCCACACTAATCAAGCTGTTCCCACACTGATAGTCAGAGCGTCTCCACACTGAGATCAGACCTTCCTCCACACTTTAGATCGCTTCCCCACTACCAGTCTACGTTCTCTACCTATAGTCAATCCCACACTCAGTCAGATCTCCACCCTATACTCAAGCTTTCCCACACTCGATAGAGAGTCCCACACTGATCAACATTCACACACTGACGAACGTTCCCCACCCTCATAGTCCAAGCTGTCTCCACCCTTATAGCAACTGTCTTGCCACACTGATAACGTCAGACTTCCCCACACTGACAGTCAACACCCCACACTGACCAGTCAGAGCCTTCTCCACACTATAGTCAAGCGTTTCTCCAACTATATATAGTCAACCGCCACATGACAGCAAGCTGTTCCCCACCTGATCCCGAGCTTCTACCACCCAATATCAGACGCTGTTCCCCACCCTGATACTCAGAGCTTTCCCCCACACGCCATATCAGAAAGCTTTCTCCACCTGAGTCAAGGCTTCCCCACAGATAGATCAAGCTCTTCCCCTACACTCGCTCCACGATGCTTTCCCCATAACTGAGCATAGCCGTCCCCACTACTATATATCATTGACCTTTCACATCGTACCGTGGTCAGAGCCTGATTCCCACAACAACTATATCAATCTCCTCCGCAACGCTTAGTCAAAGCATTTCCCACGTGATTATGACCAAGCTTCCCCACTGGATTCAACGCCTCCCGCACCTATGACAGTAGTTCAGACTATTTCCCACATGCGATAGTCAGATCGTTTCTTCCACCACTGAGAGTCAGGACTGACACCCACACTGGATCCAGTCACCATACCTGTTTCCCCACACTATACCATATCAGTCAGCCTGTTCCCCAAACACACGACTCCCAAGCTCTGATCCCCTACTCCATATCAACTGTTCCCACACTGATCGAGGGGTCACCCCAAGCCTCAGCTTGATAGTCAGATTCTTCAGCCACACATATCAGAGCTTCGTGCGCCACCAATAGATTCGTCCAGAACTTCCCCCACACACTTGAAGTCAGAGACTGTGGTCCCCAGCGTGATACAGACAGGTTCCTTCCACACTTGATAGTCAGAACTGGTTCTCCCTCACTGGAGAATCCGACCTTTCTGCCATCACTAGTGGTCGAAGAGTATTCCCCACTGAATACCAATGGACCTATCCCACCCCGTTGATTAGTCAAGCGTTCCACATATACATCAACAGGCTGTTCCCACACACGATAGCAGAGCTTTCCCACACTTCATAGTCAGAACTTTTCTCCCCAGACTACTTGTCCTTAGCTTTCTCCACACGATAGTCAATGTTCCCACCACTGATAGTACAAGCTGTTGCGCCCACACACACTGATGTCTCAGACAAGTTCCCCACACCTAGTACTAGGTCTAGACGCTGTCTACCACACTATCATCCCTAGAGCTCCCCCACCTATAATTACTGCCCCCAGAAAACGCCCCTCTTGACTATTCTCCCTCGCCTGAGATAAGCCTTCAAGGCATCCCCACCCACTATTATCAAGAATCTGCTTATCAACCACAAGCTCACTCATGTACCAAGCTTTCCTCCACTAAGGTTAACCAAGATGTGGATCCCCACCCAACAGCTGTTCCCAAAAGAGCAACTGTCCCCTAACCACTGATAAAACCTAGTCAAGTTCCACCCTATACAAGCCTCTCACCACTCGATTCAAGTTCCACACTGAAAGAGTCAGACTCTTCTCCCAGCAACTCATTATCAGTCAACATTTCCCCCACACGATAGTCAAGAGGCACGCAGTCCTCCACACTATACGCAAGCTCTACCCAACACCGTAGTCAATGCAGTGTCTCTTCCACCCTGATGTCAAGCTGTATCACCACACTGTATTCAAGCTTTACCCACACTGATAGTCAGACTGTTCCCCACATCCTGATGAAAAGCCAACTGTCTACGCCCACACTCGACTCAGCAGTCTGTCTCTTCCACACTTACATAGTCAAAACTTGCTGTCTCCACCCTGATAGCAGAGCATCCCCCAACAAGCTCGATAGTCATAATTTCTGCCATTCATGTGACACCTCCCACTCCACCAGTTGGACCGACTCGAACATCAGTCTGGACACCGACTATCTTGTTCGGACACTCTACTATTATTGTGGAACACTCTGACCAGCTGGAAGCTCGGATACAGAAACTCTGACTCTACGCAACACTCTACTACGTGAACAGCTTGACTTCAGTCTGGAACAACTCGACTATGTGTGTGAAACAGCTCGACTATCATGGACACCTGTACTGCCATTTGTACACACTTAACACAGTTGTAACACTCTGGCCCGTGTAGAACAGCCTCACATCTCTGGAAACACGCTATAGGTGGAAACTGATATCCAGAACAGCCTACATCAGTTGAACACTCTGACTGATGCAGTTCAACACTCTGTATCAGTCTCTCGAAATCAGACTCAGGCCTTACGAGTCAGAAACAGCCCTGACTCTCGTTTGAAACAGCTGTCTACTTCCCACACAATCTCTGAGAATCCAGATGTGTAAGCTTCTGTGACTGTCCCACAGTAGTGAGAAACACCTCTTGACTACCGTTGTGGAGCTCTGAACTTCGTCGAGACTCTCACACTTGTGGATGTACCAACCTGTCTAGGCATGGAGCACAGCTCTGATCTCCCATCAGCCTGATGTCGAGAGCTTTCCCCACACTGATATCAACTTCCCACCCCTATAGTAGCACACCACTGTTTCCCCACACTACTAGGTCAGACATTCTCACCTCACTGATATCAGGAGCTGTCTCCTGACTAACTAATAGCAAACCATTCCACCAACTGACTCCCAGAGCTGTCTCCACCCCTGATACCAGACTCTGACGTCAACAGTATCATTAGTGTGCAAAACTATACCGCGATCCCGTGTGGAGAACCCGACAACGCTCCTAGTACTTTCCCAGTGGAGGCTTATCCCCACACTGACTTAGTCTCAGATGGCTGTATCTGCCCCACATTAGCATATTCAAGAGCTGTTGTTCCGAGCCCACAATAGAATCAAGGCTACGCTGTCCTAGTCGGACCAACCACTGCTCAGTCAGAATTCTTGTTCCCCACATATGTGCAAGGAAACGACCTCTGACATCAGTGTGGTTCGCCGACAACACCTGAATCTAGTCCTAGAACATCCGGTGTTCTCGAACACAAGCGTGAATGACTACACTCCGGTGCAGAGCATGTAATTAGCCCTCACACTGACTGAATCATGGAGTCAGAGCTTGTTCTTCCACCTTGTGGAGAAACCGCGCTGACTAATCATTGGAAACGTCTCAGACTAATACAGTGTTGCGAGTATCACCCCCGCGACTATACAGCTTGGTTGTAGTACTAATCAGCTCTATACTGCAAACTTATCAGATGCTCGTTCTTCCCTCACAGCTAGGAGTTGCAGTAACACTGCTGAACTTCCTTCACCAGTCGGAAACAACTAACTACTCACGACAATCCTAGATGTGTCGCCACGAGGAACAGCTGGCAATCCGAGCTGCACATCAGTGTGGTCAATAGCGCCTATCCCTGATTCCTCCACACTCCTGATAAGCACATGTGATAGAAGTCATAGCTTGTGGTCTCCACGCGCTGAATCAGGACGCTGTTCCACTGATTATCAGAGCGGAGTTCACTACCCTACTTAGCATGATCATAGTTGTGCAAAGCGAGGTCGTTTTCTACTATCGCACACTGAATATCGACTGTTCTTCCACCCTATATCCACTATTCTGTTGCGAAACCTCTGAATATACTCATGTAGTTGAGAACCACTTCTGGATTCTCCAATGTAGGGAAACTAGCTGTTTGTGATCCCACCAGGGGTGTTTATGTTTGTGGGGTTAGTCCAGACTGTTCTTCCCACCGACGACAGTATGCCAGAGACGTGTCCGCTACAGCTGAAGAACATCGTCGGGGTGGTGGGGGGCACTAGTCAGTCAGGTAGCTGTTCCCCCAGGACAGTCAGAGCGTTCCCACCCTGATTAGTCAGAGCTGTCCACAGACTAGATGTCCAGAACTTTCCACAACTGTATGTCCAGCGCTGTCCCCACATGATATCAGACTGCATGCTTCCCCACATTACATGATTTGTTCACGAGCTCTGACCCACCACCCCTACTGATAATGTTCAGAGACCTGTGTCCCACACTGAATAGTCACCACTGTCTCCACCACTGATCATCGTCAAGCCGTGTCGAACCACACTCCGACTTCCAATCAGCTCAGTCAGAGCTTCTCCACCCCCTATCAGTCAGACTGTTTCTCCACGTGATATCACAAACAGGCTGCTCTAACTAGCTGCAGTCAGCTGTTCTCCACCCTATACTTTTCAAGCCAGTTTCTCCACCCTGAGAGATCAAGAAGCTTCGCCCACAACAGCTGTCAGTTCAAGCTGTTCCCCACACTATAGTCAGATGTTCCACCTTGATTATCTTAGAGCTGTTCTCCACCACTGATCAAGAGTGTTCCCCACACTGACAGTCAATAGCTCTTGTGCCCACACTGACAGGCAGAGCGAGCTCCACACTGATTCAGTCGAGCATTCCACATCTTAGGATTAGTGGTCAGACTGTTGTCCCCCACAAGGACAACAGAGCCGGCCCCAATTAGCTCAGAGCGTGCTCCACCAGAGATCCAGAGCCGGCCCACCCGGAGAGTTGCGAGAGGCGGGGCCCCACGAACCGAGATGAGGACAAGCCAGCGTTCTCCACACGTGAGAAGGCAATGTTGCGCTTGCTTCAAGCGCCCCACACGGATAGGGGCCAGAGTGAGCCCACACGGAGTGGCAAGGAGACCTGTCCCCAAAACAGGCAGACGCCTGGGAGCCCCCACACGAGACCCGACCAGAACGGCCACAAACCCGAAAGCAAGCGGGGCCCCGACACCGTACAAGCGGCCCCAGACTGACAGAGTCAGAGCTGACGTCACACGGCAGAGTTCAGCTGGGCCCCAACACGATGAGGCAAGACGGTCCCACGAACCTGGAGGTCAGAGCGGGCCCCGACACGGAGTACAGAGCGGCCCAGCAGATGAGGCTGGAGAGCGGTGCGTCCCACACTGGAGACGGCAAACGGCGCCCACACTAGTCAAGCGGCCCCCAAACTAGGCACGAGCGGGGGCCCCAAACACGGAGAAAGCAGCCGGGTCCCCACACGGAGGCAGAGCCCCACAGCTGATGTCAAGGTGGTCCCCGACAAACCCAGACGGGGCGCCACCCACGAAGCAGAAGGCAACCCAGCCAAGAAACCAATATTCGTTCCGCATCTGAAGTACCATATAGCTACACTCCACCGCCATAGTTTACCCAATTTATCCGGCAAAAACTGTGGTGACCTCAGAAATCGATGCCATAGGTCTTTCCTTTAGTAATGACTCCCAAATAAGGGCAGGGACAGGATCAGTAAAACATGATGCGCCCCCCACAGACTAATCCTATCATGTCAGAGATATACAGTTGGCTCAACAACCTCCTCAACATGAAGAACCATTGCCTTACTGCAGATCAATTTATACCCTTTCCATCACCCAGATAGTTTCAATATTGGTATAGCAAGAGGTATCCAGGAACTGTTAGACATTCAGTACTGACAGCAGCGAATAGCATTCTAGTACTACACGGAAATGTCAGACTCTAAGCACATCACTCACCTGTACACAGGCTTAGACTGACCAGGTCACATTCTCGTCAGGACAAACATAACTAGGCAGAATCAACTGATAGCCCCTGCCTGACTGATAATCCCTTTAAAGCAGGAAGGGCCACAATGTTGCGGGACCCGACTAGCCTGGGACACCCACCAATCTATAATATAGCGTACACACGACGTGGCCTTTCTCCCGAGCGACGGGGTTATCTATCTCCCCAGATCATGGTGTCCACCCACACGGATAGTAATACAGTCAAGGCCTCTCAGGCCGACACACCAAATGATTCAGAGCTATTACTCATCTTAAACTTATCTGCAAAATGTCCTTAACCCAATGAAAGTGTCGCCTATAGATGACTGAGCAATCGAGATCTTCCACCTCAACTTAGATTTTGAGTAAGAACCTCCTGCTACCCCAAACTTAGCCGTGTCTGACACTCACAGTTGTCTCCACCCTCGTAATCATTCATTATGTGGCTCGTAAATCTGGTGTATCACTCCACGGCATAGCATAACTAAACAGGACCAGCAGATGCACTTACACATTCGACACCTGGAAACCCAGGTCTACAAAGTCTGGGTCCCTTCTCACCTTAAGAAAGTTCAGAGGCAGCCCTCTCCACTGGTGATACTCAACCAGAAAGCATTGCCCTAGGACCTACAACTGTGAGGAGTGCCGCAAAGCCAAGCCGCAGAGTCGGTGTCAATACTCTCTCAATGAAACAACAATCCGCCTCCGTATAAGCAGAGACAAGAATGTCAGAAAATCCAATGTGAGAACAGTTTAGCCTCAAAGAAACCCAAAAAAACAAAACCACACAGTGTAGCTGTGTAGTTTTGCTCTTTTTCCTATGCAATCCCTACACCCGAGGCAAGGCTGGGAATGCTCCAACTGCTCAGAAGTGACAATATGGTTGTGTTACTTTTTATACCCCTGGGCAAATCACCATCATCAGTGCATCTGCTCTCCTCATTGGTCTGCCACCCAGAGGGGATGATGGGAGATTGGAAGCCATTTTATGCAAGCCCAAACCTGTCACTCACTTTACTTTACATTGTCCAGTCACTGTTGTCACTGTTTGCGTTCATCGGACTTACTTTTAACACAAAATTTTGCTTTGAATGACTTTCCTTTTGAATAAGAACAATCTTTCATATCCCCAAATGCTACCACTATGTCAATTTCTGTTCTAAAATGTAAAAGTACTTACTGAAATTAATTTATTGACCAAATGGAAAGTGAGGCTGTGCCTGTCACTCAAGTCCTGGGCTACCCCCAACACATCAGTAGCTTGACTGGAACAAATTATGCCATCAGAGGGACAGGGGAAGTGTTTACATATGGCTGCTAAATACTTGTGGCAGCTATGTTAGTACGTGTAAGTTTTCCTGTCTTCATATACAAAGTCTGCATCATAGTCTGTACCTATAAAATATTTCTCAGTCTGTATCTAATGATTTCTCATTGTCATATATTCTCTGACACAAAAAACACGTTCACTCACAGATTATTCTTCAAAACATAAAGACTGAAATAGACAGCACTCCAATAACACATTCAGATATGTATTGGACAATGCATTAGAACAGTATTAATAAAAAAGTATTTCATGCCAGTCTTTCAAACTCCAATCAATACATTGTCTTTATTTAAGTCCCCAGACTCCCTATTTCCCCTCCTGACCATCTTGAATTTTTATCTTGTTAACTTGTTGAGGATGAATGTAGTGTTTTCCCATCTGGTTTTTCAGTGTGTTGATCATGACGACTGCCAGGGCTTTGAGACACTTTGGCTCGGCCCTGCCAGGGGAACACAGACAACAGAAGTTGAGAAGTCACATTTCTTGAAGCATTAAGATCACACGTAAATTCACATTTGTGGACAGTTATGTACTCAGGTTATAGAAAAAAGTAACTTTTCTTATTTCAAACACGTAGAGGATTTTTTTAAATGTAACGGTTTACCTGCGACTACCACTGCAGAACACCAGACTTCACCTTTCATTGTTAGCAACACACACATACTTCCCAGAATCTGGCACAACAACACTCCTCTTTAGCAGAACGTGAGTGTTACTTTGGCTTTAAATCGGACATTGTAGGGTAATAAAGTTATTTTCATCTGTTCAAGGAAAATCCTCTTTGGATTAGCTGTAGGTAGGCTAAATACACCCTCCAAACATGTAGGGAGAGTTTCCCAGACACAGACTAAGCGTAGTCCTGGACTTGTGTGCTTATGTGTTTTACAACTCAAATATTATCAGGTCCAACAGTAATATGAGCAATGACTTTTATGTGTAATGTCGACTTCTGTTTTGAAATGTGCCTGTATGTCCTGACCTTTTTTTGTGTGGAAAATTGTGTTAATTGGTATTCACATAACATTCTTTAAAACTGTCATGTAAAGTTCAATAATGTAATTCATTGTCTGATGTATGTACTGTATGTTGTATGTTTGTGTATAATGTTTTCAAGTTTAATTGTTCACCTGCCCGCCTTCGCCACAAGCTACAACCACACTATCTTTTAACCACATGACACGGGGAGCAGGCTTTCCGAGATGACACACTCCAGGTAGAGATCTCTTCCCACCAGGATACCCTTATGTTCTGGCTTTGACAGGAACTGATGAGTAGATCCACAAGCTGGGAATACCAGCTTGCACTATTTACTGTATGTATGGCATTGTATTGGCATTGTTAGGCTGGGGAGAGAGCAGGTTCACTATTTACTGTATGTATGGCATTTAGGCTGGGGAGACACGGCTTACACTATTACTATGTGTATGGCATGTTTAGGCTGGAGGAGACCAGGCTACACTATTACTGTTATGTATGGCATTGTTTAGGCTGGAGACCAGGCTACACTATTTACTGTATGTATGGCATTTTGTAGCTGGGAGACAGGCTTACACTATTTACTGTATGTATGACATTTAGGCTGGGGAGACCAGTTCCACTATTTACTGTATGTATGGCATTAGGCTGGGAGACCAGGCGACATTATTTACTATATGTATGACATTGTTAGGCTGGGGAGACCAGGTTCATCTATTTACTGTATGTATGACATTGTTAGGCTGGGGAGACCAGGTTTCCACTATTAACTGTATGTATGACCATTGTCAGGCTGGGGAACCAGTTCACATTACTGTATGTATGACAGTGTCGGCTGGGGAACAGTTCCTATATTTACTGTAGTGGTATGACATTGTTAGGGTGCGGGGAGACCAGCTTCACTATTTACTGTTTATGTATGACCATTGTAGGCTGGGGAGACCAGCTTCACTATTTACTGTATGTATGGCATTGTTAGTAGACTGGGAGAAGCAGGTTCCACTATTTACTGTATGTATTGCATTGTTTAGGCTGGGGAGACCAGGTTCACTATTTACTGTATGTATGACATTGTTAGGCTGGGAGACCAGGCTCACTATTTACTGTATGTATGGCATTGTTAGGCTGGAAGACCAGGCTACACTATGTACTGTATGTATTGAACATTGTTAGGCTGGGGAGACCAGCTACATTATTTACTATATGTATGACATTAGACCAGGTTCCACTATTTACTGTATGTATGGCATTGTTAGGCTGGGGAGACCAGGTTCCACTATTTACTGTATGTATGCATTGTTTGATTAGGTCAAGTAGGTTCAGCAGGATATATTCTTCAAATTAGATGAGCTTGTGCTTTGTTCAAGGTGAAGGTAAGTCAATCAGTAGACAAAAATGCTTACCAAAATAAAGTCTCAGAATAAATTGTCTAATTACCATCAATGTCTGCTGAGTAGAGAAAGACATAAATTCACCTCACTTGTAACAAACTGCAGGAATTAAATGGGGTGTTTGCATGTCAAATACTAGTGATTTTATCAAGAATAGCCACATTGTCTCCTCTATCTGTTGCAAATAAATGTTCAGGTAGGCCAATCTCAAGCTATTATCTCAGCCCTCTATCACAGGATTGGAGCCAGCCTTATCATCTCCGGAGTGAAGTAGTAGTTAGTGGAGTGGGGAGATGGAGAGAGAGGTGGATGGGAGTGAAGAGGTGTAACCTGAGAATAGGGAACCACAGCTTGACCTGAGAGATTTTGTTACCCCACAACATACAGTACAACAGCAGAACAGACAACCTTAAAGGCACAGTCTGAGATTTCCAGTTATTAGTATATTTTTTTCAACTGCCTTATCTAATAACCCAAAACATTGAATTTATTTTTGTTTTGTAAAACAAATCGTGAACTAATGAAGCAAAGCTACAAATCAAGTAATGTCATGCGTGGTATTCCTTCAACACTACAGATATACTGTATCTTTGAAACCAGGTGCTATTTGTCTGTCAAAATGCCATGGGATCATTTTCATTGGTTATTTAATTGTGTTATAGGTGAGAGTAGTTTCATGTGGTTATATGATTTTAGTGTGGGCTCCCAAGTGGCGCAGCGGTCTAAGGCACTGCATCTCAGTCCAAGAGGCGTCACTACAGTCCCTGGTTTGAATCCAGGCTGTATCACATCCGGCCGTGATTGGGTGTCCCATAGGGCAGCGCACAATTAACTCAGCTTTGTCCATTTTGGCCGGGGTAGGCCGTCATTGTAAATAAGAATTTGTTCTTAACTGACTTTCCTAGTTAAATAAAAAAATATAAAGTGATATCATGTGTTAGGTTGACAGTTTTCCAATAATAATTCAGACTAGTAAAATGCAAGAACTGAACACCTCAGTTCTCTTCCTACAGATCTTTCAATCTGAAATGTTTGATAAATGTGCATTAAACTGTAGCTAGAACCATAAAACAGCTATGACAATGTAGTGGCAGAGAAAGCACAAACAATACATACAACTTTTAGATATCAGAAGCATTACTTTATTTGAAAGACATTGATATTTAAGGGGACTTGGCTAACACAATTTACCATCATATCTCAAAGACTTTGAGACTTTTATAGGAAGGGCATACAGTGCTTTCGGAAAGTATTCAGACCCTTTCCTATTTTCCACATTTGTTACGTTACAGCCTTATTCTGAAATAGATTAAATACATTTTTTCCCTCGTCAATCTACACACAATACCCCATTATGACTAAGCAAAAACAGGTTTTTAGACATTTTTGCACATTTACACAACATTCAAAAACAGAAATACCTTATTTACATAAGTATTCAGACCCTTTGCTATGAGACTCGAATTTGAGCTCTGGTGCATCCTGTTTCCATTGATCATCCTTGAGATGTTTCTCCAACTTGATTGGAGTCCACCTGTGGTAAATTAAATTGATTGGACATAATCTGGAAAGGCTCACACCTGACTGCATAAGGTCCCACAGTTGACAGTGAATGTCAGAGCAAAAACCAAGCTATGAGGTTGAAGGAATTGTCCTTAGAGCTCTGAGACAAGTTTAGTTTGAGGCACAGATTTGGGGAAGGGTACCAAAATATTTCTGCAGCATTGAACACAGTGGCCTCAATCATTCTTAAATTGAAGAAGTTTGGCGCAGCACTGCACCAATCAGGCCTTTATGGTAGAGTAGACAGACAGAAGCCAGTCCTCACTAAAAGGCACATGACAGCTTGGAGTTTGCCAATAGGTACCTAAAGGACTGTCAGACCATGAGAAACAAGATTCTCTGGTCTGATGAAACCAAGATTGAACTCTTTGGCCTGAATGCCAAGCATCACGTCTGGAGGAAACCTGGCACCATCCCTATGTTGAAGAATGGTCGTGGTAGCATTATTCTGTAGGGGTGTTTTTCAGCTGCAAGGACTGGGGCGAAGGTCCACCATCCAACAGGACAACGACCCTAAGCATACAGACAAGACAATGCAAGAGTGGTGTCACGCGGGACTAGGTGGGTGAAGGAATCAGACGCAGAGAGTTCCACTGTGCAAAAGTGCTCTTTACTTCGGCACACAAAATGATAAGCCCAACAATACAGGGCGCGGACAACAACGTGACAACCCAAAAAACACAGGGTGCCAAGTTTAAGAAAATAAATCCACCTCTACCTAAAACGCACACACGTAACATAAAGACAATCCCGCAMAAAACAAGGSCGGGTCCACCTACTAAAAATAGGGAAGCTCGTTAAACCAAACAACAGAAACACAGGTGAGACTAATAAGACAAAACAAACAGACAAACGAAAAAGGGATCGGTGGCGGCTAGTAGGACGGTGACGACGACCGCCGAGCACCGCCCGAACAGGCAGGGGAGCCAACTTTGGCGGAAGTCGTGACAAGTGGCTTCAGGACAAGTGCCTGAATGTCCTTAAGTGGCCCAGCCAGAGCCCGGACTTGAACCCGATCAAACATCTCTGGAGAGACCTGAAAATAGCTGTGCAGCAACGCTCCCCATCCAACCTGACAGAGCTTGAGAGGATCTGCAGAGAAGAATTGGAGAAACTCTCCAAATACAGATGTGCCAAGCTTGTAGCATCATACCCAAGAAGACTCCAGTCTCTGATCGCTGCCAAAGGTTCTTCAACAAAGTACTGAGTAAAGGGTCTGAATACTTATGTAAATGTGATATTTCAGWTTTTTTTTTTTGGGGGGGTGCAAAAATGTCTAAAAACCTGTTTTTGCTTTGTCATTATGGGGTATTGTGTGTACATTGATGATGAAAAAAACGAAATGTGAAATAAAGTCAAGGGGTCTTAAATAGTTTCCGAATGCACTGTAATACAGTATTGAAACTGAAGAAATTGCTAAATTACTGTTTTTAGCATTTATTATTAAATATACCTTATTCTCTCATTAATTGTAGGACATTTGGTCATAGAGGCACAGAATCAAATGCGCTAACTTAGATAAAAAGCAGATAAAATATAAGTATAATATTATGGATATTTTGACTGAAGTGGAGATATAATTTGGTTTTATGCACAAATTAAACAATTGTCTAAACTACAAATAAATTAAGCTCACATTCATACACACAGTTGGTGTTTGGGTGTAGTATGTAAGTGGTTATTGTGATCACGTTCAGAAGTGACACCTCAGGCAGCCTTACAGATTTCACAGTTAAAATTAGGGTTATCCAGTGTACTACTGTGCAACATCAACACTACTTTCCATTACAGTGAGAGTGGAAAAGGGTCTGGCAGTGAAAAGCTTGATATAATATTTAGTATTACTTCATAACAGCAATAAGTACAGGAGGTACAGGAGAAAACACAGAGTACCAAAACAAGTGTGCCAGTCCAGCTTGAGAAGAGCGTAGTCGGCTTCGGGACAGCTGTTGTTACGTGCTTTCACCTGAAGAGCGGCGCTAGAGGACAGGGTGCCGCTTGAGTTGACGGCCCGGCACGCATAGAGGCCTGCGTCGGTCTCAATGACCTTCTGTACGAACAATGCATGTTTGCTTTTTTTTTGTGACAGTTCTATGTGCTCATCATTGGTCAGTTTCTCTCCATTCTTGAACCTGAAGCAAGAAGTGAATTATAACACAAAACACAATCACAACACAAGAAAGACACAAATCACATTCCTATTTATCAGAGGGTGAGCTGAAACACAATCAATCCAAGCAATTATATTATTCAATGTTCTACTAAAGTGACTAATGATCGAACTTGTGTTATATAAAAGTGATGTTATTAAAAAGTAAAAAAAAAAAAAACGTAAGATTAGTAAAAAAACTCACAGATTATTTGAGTTAAATGAAATGGAATAAATGTTATCCACCAAAAATGACTTGAGTTTCAGATGTAACTATTCATGCAGTATATAAATCGATCTTATCATTTCTCAATGTGTCCTCTCCGCTCCACCTGAACGATCCTTTTGGAATTGATTTATAGAATACTCCGAACACATTGGTGTACAGTTTGCTTGTAGAATAAGCAGTGGCCGTTTATGCTAAAAACTTGTCATGCTAATGAAGAATAAAAAATAATAAAAATATTTGATTAAAATTATGAAATTCTACTGTTTATCACTTGCACCAAATACTCTGTCTGTCTCCAAAATGGCACCCTATTACATATATAGTCCACTACTTTTGAACAGGGCACTTTATAGTAGTGCACTTTATAGTGAATAGGATACCATTTCAAACGCAGCCACTACGCTACTATTAGATAAATATTGGTCTAATACTACAACTAATGCCTATGAGCTACCCACCATGTTAAAGTAGGCTCTGGAAATCCAGTGACCTCCACTTCCAGGGTCACAGGCGACCCCTCCATAACTGTGGGACTAGACAGTAGTTTGGAGAAGTGAGGAGGGCCCTTGCCTGCTAGGGTGCTCCCCACGGACCGGCTGGTACCAGGCAGTCTGATCTCTTCTCTGATGGCTGTTGGATTGCACAGGTCTGGGTCTTGGCCCTGGTCTGTGGGTGTGACTGCTGTGGTGGTTAATGGGGAGGGTGTAGCATGCGTGTTAAGAGAACGAGTGGTGGCAGCAGCAGGGAACGCAGAGGGCGCGGCAGCTCCTCGGACCATCACGCTGCTTGGGTCATGCACACACTCCTGCGTCTCTGTGACAGAGCTCTCATGCACGGAATACATGGTCTGGTGGCACTCGTTTAGGCCTAGGGGGCCGACTGGTGGGAGATTAGGGAGGTTGGGCTTTGGGAGGTTGGGGATTCCCTTGCTTTTCAGAATACTGGAGAGTGTGTTTGAGACCAGGATCGGTGCTGGGACAGTCAGGGTGCTGTGGACGAAAGAAGAGGACTCCTCTCTGAACTTGGTGTTGAGGCCGACTGTAGGAGAGTTGCAGCTTTCAGTCTGCTCTCTGATCCTCTGTTGGCTCTGGCTGTTGTTGTTTTCATTATTACGTGTGGAGCGTAACTGGTGGCTGTACTGGTTGATGTGAATGGTGTGGGACTGGGAGCTGAGACAGAAACTATCCAGGTCCAGGTCATTCTCTGATAGGACGATGTTGGACTCCGGGGTCTCGGAGAGCGGGGGCAGAGAGATGTCGTCGGGGGAAGTGCACTCATATTCGTCATTGGACAGGGACTCTTCTGTCATGAGGTTATGCCGCTGAAGGTTCCCCTCTGTCAGACCACCTGCGGGCAGCAGCAGAGGTGATGCATCTTGGGAGAAAGGCTCGCCCTGCAAGGATTGGAAAAAATAAACAAATACACAATAATAGCATGTATTGTCTTCACTATATATTTTACCTCTGGGTGATGTCATTCGGAAACATAATGTTAGCTTTCACTGATATGCGGACGATACGCAGCTGTACATTTCGATGAAACATGGTGAAGCCCCAAAATTGCCCTCCCTGAAAGCCTGTGTTTCAAACATAAGGAAGTGGATGGCGGCAAATGCTTTACTTTCAAACTCGGGCAAAACAGAGATGCTAGTTCCCAAGAAACAAAGAGATATTCTGTTGGATCTGACAATTAAGCTTGATGGTTGTACAGTCGTCTCAAATAAAACTGTAAAGGACCTTGGCGTGACTCTGGACCCTGATCTCTCTTTTGACAAACCTATCAAGACAGCTTTTTTCCATCTACATAACATTGCAAAAATCAGAAACCTTCTGTCCAAAAATGATGCATAAAAATGTATCCATGCTTTTATCACTTCTAGATTAGACTACTGCAATGCTCTACATTCCGGCTACCCGGATAAAGCGACGAACCACCTTTGCTGTCTCTGCCTGGCCAGTTCCCCTCTCTCCACTGGGATTCTCTGCCTCTAACCCTATTACGGGGGCTGAGTTACTGTCTTACTGGTGCTCTTCCATGCCATCCCTAGGAGGGGTGCGTCACTTGAGTGGGTTGAGTCACTGACATGATCTTCCTGTCCGGGTTGGCGCCCCGGGTCAGTCTCTTATATCTGGAGTATTTATCCTGCCTTATCCAATGTCCTGTGTGAATTTAAGTATGCTCCCTCTAATTCTCTCTAATTCTCTCTCTTTCTCTCTCTTTCTCTTCTCTCAGAGGACCTGAGCCCTAGGACCATGCCTCAGGACTACCTGGCCTGATGACTCCTTGCTGTCCCCAGTCCACCTGGTCGTGCTGCTGCTCCAGTTTCAACTGTTCTGCCTGTGTCTATGGAACTCTGACCTGTTCACAAACCTGATGTGCTACCTTGTCCCGGACCTGCTGTTTTCAACTCTCTCTCTCGCTACAGCACCTGCTGTCTTTAACTCTGAATGATCGGCTATGAAAAGCCAACTGACATTTACTCCTGAGGTGCTGACCTGTTACACCCTCTACAACTACTGTGATTATTATTATTTGACCCTGCTGGTCATCTATGAACGTTTGAACATCTTGGCCATGTTCTGTTATAATCTCCATCCGGCACAGCCAGAAGAGGACTGGCCACCCATCAGAGCCTGGTTCCTCTCTAGGTTACTTCCTTGGTTCCTTCCTTTCTAGGGAGATTATCCTAGCCACATGCTTCTACATCTGCATTGCTTGCTGTTTGGGGTTTTAGGCTGGGTTTCTGTATAGCACTTTGTGACATCTGCTGATGTAAAAAGGGCTTTTTAATACATTTGATTGATTGAAATTTGATGTATAGTCACATGCACATCCCTTATTCATGGGATTTTGGGCCAGAAAAAAAGTATGATAATAAGTTATGATAATTGGAAAGCCAATAGTCTTACTGAGGACTTACTGTAAGAAGACCAATCTGATCAGTATTAGAAGTATGAAACCCAGGGAAGTTCCTCTGAGCAGGGCCCTGCCTCTCCTTCTTCTGGAACTCTCTCTGTATATCAGAGAAGCTGGGAGCCGAAGCGAAGACTGGGGGAGGAGGAACAGTAGGAGAGGTGACCAGAGACTTGATCCCTGCCTGTTGGAGCACATGGACTTTCCTGTCCCTCTCCAGCGGTGAACAGGACAGGTTGAAGGTGTGTGTGCAGCAGAAAGAGGTGCTCAGCTGGTCTTTACTCTCCTGCGTTGACCTGCTGGTGATGGTCTCCACTCTGCTCATCTCTGAGTACGCCTTCTGTGTGTGATACCTATAATAATAATTATAATAATACATGGGTTTTATATAGCCCTTTTCATCAAATCAAAGTCTCTTTACAATAGTAAAAAAATATATATAATAAAATATCAACAAAACAGAAAAAGGGGAGTAAGGGGAGAGGAATGTGTGTGTGATCGCAAAGTTACTCGACAAGCACTTTTAGGCTTTTTTCTGCTCATACTCTTGTTTTTTTACTGTTACAAACTGTCTTTCTATTTGTGCAAATAAACTAAACTAAACTACGTGTGGATAGTGGCGGAGATGCACAGTTGAAGGTACCTGCTCTCTGATAACACTTTGTTGTGATGTTCTGGGTGGTGTTTGTCTGGAAGGTCCTGGCTCCTTGTTTTGCGGATATGAGGTTTCTTGCTTCTTGTATTTTCTAATGTTTTGATGGGTACCTCTTTCCCGTTCCCTCCCATGGTTAGTTCAGGAGTGTGTCCACTTTCTTTCAGCTCAGACTGAATAAATGCAGGGAACCCACATTTCATTTAACATACTATGAGTAAACAATTGTGATACTGAAACTATTGTTTGTTTTTTACAGTTTACAGATGGTGTCAGAAGTGGGATTCAAACCCACAGAAGCTGACAAAGTAGTGTCCTGTTTCCATCTCAATAAACTTACCACATCAAGAGACTCCTGGGGGTACATCTCAGCTTTCTCTGTTTCTTGGTTTGATTTTTGTTCTTGTTTGTTTTCCTCTTGTATGACATTATGCATTTTTTTTATTTCAGGCTCCTCCTTCAAAGCCTCATTCTGAAATCAGAGGAAAATCACATATTTTTAGGTCCTTTTCTATTAAAATTACTGAAGAAAATTACTAGGCCCCCCCAACAAATTCATTGTACCTGTAGTTTAGCCTCCAAATCCATTAATCCATTACAAAGTTCCTTTATTGATTCCACTATCTCATTGTGTTTGGTGAGAGTTTTCTCCATATACTTCTTTCCCTCCTCAGCACCTGTACATTAAAGACAGTTCATACAGTCCTCAATGCCAGTGTCATGGGCGTAACTTCCACAAGGACAGGGGGACATATCCCCCCCTACATTTTGAAACAACATTTTTGTTCAGCTATATGTACAGTAAGCTACGTAAGCATCCATTTCGTTACCCCCCAAAAAGATGACCCAGACCCGAAAAATTATTTCTAAAATCAAGATGGTGGTTTGTTGTGTGTGATCTGGCCCCTTACCATGCAGACGGACAGCCAGTTCTGTGATTTGGCTGATCCTCTCCTCTTGCTGGGGCACAGTGGGCCAAACAAACTTCTCAAACTGCTTGTATAGAATAGACACTGCTTCCCTGGTCTTACACTGGGAAGAGTACTTCCCTACTCTCACAATTGTAGCACTTGCTTCATCACACCAGAACTGATACTGAAATTCAAAAGCAGAAGAATTGTGAGACATTTGCGCCAGAGATAAGGGGAGAAAATGCGTGTTGATCCACTTCATTCAGAAAAATCATAACAATCATAACACAAAATATACTATATCCAATTCCCTAAAATTTGTGAGGATTTTTGACAAGATGTTAATTTCCATAATTGACAAGTATAGGGTCAATGATGTATCTTCTTAAGTGTTGTCCAACCATGCACCTCCTCCATAGCTTGCTGCAGTTTCACGCTCATGTCCAGGTTTCCTCTGTACTCCTCCACAGTCTTGTCAAAGTCCCCCAGCTGTCTCTGTAACTCATTGACAGCATCCTCTATCTCTCTGGGGCTACTGCCTTTCAGATGCTTCTCTGTGCTGGATGTCACTTTCACTGTGAAAGCCTGCATTCTCTTCTTCAATACCTGGTTGAAGAGAGAAAGAAATTAATAAAGAATGAACATAGAAAGAGGCAAAATAAATATGCATGCTAACCATTGAACAGCAGGGAAAGAGGGAAATGTGTTTKTTTTTTTACTGGATTCTCATAGCAAACAGGATGTGTCTCACCTGTAACTTTTCATTATACATCTCTATCTGCTGGATTTGGTTTTTAACTGCTTTCAGGTTCCTTGACTTGTCGTTTCTCTTCATATAATTGAACTTCAAGTTGTTGAATTTCTTCTTAAGATCCTTGAATGACTCTCTCAGCTGAAATGTAAAATATATATATATTAATAACAAAGGCTTTCAATCAGAATACAAAACATTTCAATCAGTTAAGACCTAAAATCCTATACCATCATCCCGTGTTTCTTATCTGTGTTGGCAGCTAAATCAATTGTAATTCACTCCCCTTGATACAGTTACAGAACATTGAACATGTACCATCTAACAGCACCACCAGAGAAATGGTTTGAGAGGAGGGGGGCTGGGTATCCTATCCCAGGAAAACAGAACAGTGCATCAGAGCAGGGTTGGATTCAGATTCAGTCACTGGGGGGATTATTTTGGTGATCTCAATGGCTAAGTCTGGGGACGTGATTTATACTGCAGGGCCATTTCTGTCCTGGTCGACAGGCTTCTGCAATGGTAGAATGGGCAGCTCATGTGTCAGACCAGGACAGCTGCAGCCTCACCAACCTCCCCCTGCCCTCCACAACCCATTTTGGGAGCCTCATATAACTCTAACTATCTTACTGGCTTTTTCCCGACCTGGAATGGGTTTGGGTACATGGTGAGTTTTACCGCCCAGAGAGAGAGAGGGGGTAGGGGAGGAAGGGAGAGACAGAGAGAGAAAGAGATAGAGAGAAAGAGAGAGAGAGAGAGGGTTTGAGGAGTCAAATCACAGCAAATCACAAAAGGCCAAAAACACAGCATGAGTTTCAAGGAAACCTTAAGGAAAGGCTGTTTGTTGTCCAACAGGACTGTACTATCTCACCTTTATTTAACCTTTATTTAACTAGGCAAGTCAGTTAAGAACAAATTCTTATTTCCAATGACGGCCTACCCTGGCCAAACCCTAACCTGACAACGCTGGGCCAATCACGGCCGGTTGTGATACAGCCTGGAATCAAACCAGGCTCTGTAGTGATGCCTCTAGCTCTGAGATGCAGTCCCTTAGACCGCTGCGCCACTCGGGAGCCCCAAGTAGCTGGAGTTGGGCTTGCCAAAGCAGTTACTGTATAGCTACTGAGCCAGCTGCTGCTGAGAACTACATGACTGACTTCTGACTCAGTGATAACTTAAAAGAACCAGAGTAAATAACCTTTAGGGAACTATAAAAATAGATACAGAAGAAGAATTGTATTGGTTTGCTAAAGACATTAAGACCACACAATTGTGTTATTTTGAGATTACTACAATTATCCGAGTTCAAAACATTAAAAARAAAACTGTCTCATTTATGTTGGGTTTTCTTCTCATTCAAAATAGTCAGTCATTCAAATCAAATCACATTTTATTAGTCACATGCACCGAATACAACAGCTGTAGACCTTACAGGGAAATGCTTACTTACAAGCCCCTAACCAACAATGCAGTTTAAAAAAAATACGGATAAGAATAAGAAATAAAAGTAACAAGTAATTAAAGAGCATCAGTAAAATAACAATAGCGAGACTATATACAGGGGGGTACCGGTACAGAGCCAATGTGCGGGGGCACCGGTTAGTTGAGGAAATATGCACATGTAGGTAGAGATATTAAAGTGATTATGCATAGATGATAACAACAGAGAGTAGCAGCGGTGATTACTTTCAAAGTATTGTTTAAAGTATTTTAAAATAGAAGAGATTGCTGTAGTTCAGAGAAGCAGAATGGTCTTGATGGCAGTAGGCTTGGGCTAGCTACTGTAGAATAAGGATCTGAGAGCACGGTCTGATTTAAATGGTCTCATCCCAGCTGATGAGCAGCAGCAACTGCCCCTGCTGCTAAAATGCCATCATGTTTACTCATACATACTTATGAAAGGGTGTTGGCTAGATAACCATGGCTGCCGTTCACTGACACCAACAGCCACATGGTCTGTCTTTTTTCATGGTGACACTATGACACAGCAAAGAGAGAAAAAAGTCCTTCTCTCAATTTCTAATCACAAATATTACTACTTAATACTTAACGCATAATGGCTTAATATTTACTTAAGTCATTATTAATATTAAATGCTTAGCTAGTCGTTACTATTAAGATTTTATTGATTATATAATCTACTTAAAATGTAATTCAATTGAAAGTCATATTTTTTCGGAATGTATCTTCTCGTTGTTTATTCATGCAGATATACATTATTGTATATTGGTCTGTAAAATTACATAAAACAGGATTGGGGATAATTACATTTCAATTCATTAAGTAAACTGAAAATTCCAATGCTATTTAATAAGGACAATTGAAATTGGAATTTCAGTTTACTGTACTTCCTGAATTGACAAAATTGAAATGGAATTGACACCACCCCTGAAATAAGAGTGCACACGTGCATCACTGTTTGGTGAATGTCTAGATATGTCTACTGTAGGTATGCTCAGCCAACTGTATGGTGTCCCTTGCTAAAAAGAAGTATGTCAACCTGTATCAGCTAGTTGGCAGTGTATGAAATACTGTCACATGCAATCCAAGTAATGGTCCAAGCCAGGTGATACTGTATATTCAAGACATATTTAGGGGAGCTCTCATCTCTCRGAAGGCAACAGTGCCCTGCTGGCCAGATATAATCACAACTTAATGGAACCTAATCATAAAGGGACAAATCTACACTTTATAATTTACATCAGGGGTGTATTCATTATTCGGATTCTGTTGCAAAACCTTTTGTCTGTTGCAAAACGTTTTACTCCGTTTACTCCAAATAGAAAGCGTTTTGCAACGAAAACAAGTTTTGTTCTGTTTGCTTGGTTTGCTTACATTTGGTAGCAAGAGTAAACGATTCCTGTTTCAAATGGAAACATTTTGCAACGGAATCCGGCTAATAAATGCATCCCAGTTAACATTATATATTTTYAACCTTTATTACTAGGCAAGTCAGTTAAGAACAAATTCTTACTGACAATGACGGCCTACACCGGCCAAACCCAGACAAAGTTGGGCCAACTGCGCACCTCCCAATCACAGCTGGATGTGATACAGCCTGGATTTGAACCAGCAACTATAGTGACACCTCTTGTACTGAGATGCAGTGCCTTAGACAGCTGCGCCACTCAGGAGCTGACATCAGGTAGGATTCCCCACAAAGACCTCACTTCTCAAGTATTGGTATCTCAAGTATGTGTATTAAGAGCAGAGATATTTATGGTATGTACAACCCAGCAGTGCAAGATAGAAACCCTACAGAAAACACAAATAGAAACAACAGTTTCATTTCCGAACCATCTTAAATACAGTTATATATTGATAAAAGCACGTTTTATGAAAGTTTCAAATTACCATAGAGGCCAAACAAATCATGTCTCGGGCATAAAGGGTGTGTTTGAGTAAAAATTGAGTAGCATGAATAGATTTGGAACAGAACACTAATAAATCTAGATTTGTGTGTGAACTTTAGACTAGTACCAACCATACCTCTAGGCCTGCATATGGCACTCAGATAATAATTCTTACGTCCAGGTAATCTCTAATTAGTAAGGGAGACCTCCTGGTCCCTTGTCTGACTGAGGGCCCTGGTATTGAGGACTCTTTTATTTGGGTTACCCTTCCACAGCTGATACGAGAGGAATCTGCCCTCCTGACTGGAGTGACATGAGACAAATGGCAGAGAGGGAGGGAGGGAGGGAGGGGGAAAATGTAACTTTGAATAGAGGCCCTCTAGAGACAAAGATCACAGACCCAGAGCTAAATTTAGACCCGGGACAGCTGTGCTATGCTATGCTGCTAGGTCAGACAATAAAAAGCCCCAGCAACTACAAAAGCCTAAAGCCCCAACACAAATAAATAGTTGGGCTCTTGATCTGGGGCCTGGGTTATATAAATTGGGATGAATAACCAAGACTAACAGTCTTATTGAGATAAAGCCAAAGGGTTGTTTCACCGTCCGACCACAATGATCTCCTCCTTGAAGCAGTGTGTGTGTGTGTGTACGCGTGTGCTTGAGAGAGGGTTTCACCTCAGTGATCTCCTCCTTGAAGACACAGTAGCGCAGGTTGCTGGTGAGGCTCTCTTCACACCTGTTGGACTCAGCGCTCCAGTTCACACAACCTCTCTCCAGTCTCTCCAGACGCTCCTGCAGACGCTGCACTGTAAACCCTGAGGCATGCTGGCACGGAAGGAGAGAGAAGTTCTGTATCATTAGATAATGACCATGTAATGTAACTAGATCTTCAAAAGCATACTAATATTTGTAAAGTTTAAAGACAATAAGTAAAGTAATACAGCACTTGGAGCAAGGGGAGTGCAAACACAATGAAAAAGAACTCTCAGGGTCAAGACGACCAAACAAACAGTGGTGAATGATGAGGTGTTGCCTTCCAGTCTCACCGACTGCTGGACAGTGTTGCTGATGTCTCCTCCCAGAGAGATAGCCAGCTTGTACAGGTGTCTGATGTGGCTCTGTCTGTCCTGGTGTTGGATCAGCTGGATCTTAGCCTGGCTCGTCTCGCTGAACCCTGTCACAGGCTCCGACGTTAACAGCTTATCCAGCTGGGGACACAACAATTAACCAATTAGGATGCTGTTTACTGAACGGTTATCCAATTAGGTGGCTGTTTATTTGTTGCTATGATCAGTATCTATGTGAATGTTTGATGATGTTTGCATATCACCAGGTGGTCAAGATTCGATTTCGAATAACCAAGTATTGCAGCCTTATATTCAATTAGTGTTCTATTAGTGTGTTCTGGGGTATCTTGTCTAGGAAACCCCCTGAGCTCATAGAATGCTGATTTATTCTCTTGGATTATATCTAGACTCATMTTGTGTAATGATGCCGTTATTCATTAAATAGGTGTTTATTTAACTTCATTTCTCCTATCAAATAGATTTTTCACGTGCCGAATACAACAGGTGTAGACTTAACCGTGAAATGAAGGCTTGCTTATTAGCCCTTCCCAAAAATAGTAACACAAGAGGAATAAAATACACAAGAATGGAGCTATATTCAGGGAGATACAGTATGTGCAGAGGTACAAGGTATTTGAGGTAGATATGTGCATGAAAGGTAAAGTGACTAGGCATCACGGTAGATAACAATATGAGTAAAATAAAGAACAGAGTAGCAGCAGCATATGAGTGTGTTGTGTCTGTATGCGTGTGTGTGTATTTGTGTTTGTGTTGTCATGTGTGTGCAATGTGCTAATGTAGTGTATGTGAATGTGTATGGGTTTTGTGTGAGAGTGTCAGTGTAATGTGTGTGAGTATGTATATAGTGTGTATACAGTATATAGTCTTGTGAGTGTGCATAAAGTCAGTGCAAGACAGTTAGTCAGTGCAGATAGTCTGGATAAACATTAATTAACTACTTATGGCTTGGGGGTAGAAGCTGTCTCGGAGCGTGTTGGTCTGAGAGCTGATATCCCGGTACTGTTTGCTGGAAGGTAGCTGAGTGAATAGTTTTAGGTGGCTGGAGTCTTTGGCAATTTTTTGGGCATTCCTCTGACACCACCTGATATAGAGGTCCTGGATCGGCCCCAGTGATGTACTGGGCTGTCCGCACCACCCCCTGTAGCACTTTACTGTCGAGCATGGTGCATTTGCCATACCAAGTGGTGATACAGCCAGTCAAGATGCTCTCGATGGTGCAGCTATAAAACTTTTTGAGGTTCCGAAGGCCCATGCCAAATCTTTTCAGCCTTCTGAGGGGGAAGAGGCGCTGTTGTGCCGACGACCTGCTCCACTACAGCCCTGTCGATGTGATGGGGGCGTACTCACCCCTCTTTCTCCTGTAGTCCACGATCAGCTCTTTGGTCTTACAGATGTTGGGGGAGAAGTTGTTGTCATGGCACCACAGTGCCAAGTCTCTGACCTCCTCCCTGTAGGCTGTGACATTGCCATCGGTGATCAGGCCTACCACCGTTGTGTCGTTAGGAAACCTGATAATGGTCTTGGAGTCGTGGGTGGACACAGTTGTGGGTGAACAAGGAGTACAAGAGGGGACTAAGCACACACCCTTGAGCATCCCCCATGTTGAGGGTCAGCATGGCGGAGGTGTTGTTTCCTACCCTCACCACCTGGGGCCGTTCTGTCAGGAAGTCCAGGATCCAGTTACAGAGGGAGATGTTCACTCCCAGGGTCCCCAGCTTGGTAATGAGAATGGAAGGGACTATGGTGTTAAATGCTGAGGAGTGGTCTATGAACAGCCCTCTCACATAGTTATTTCCCCTCTTGTCCAGGTGGGAGAGGCCATCTGTGGATCTTTTGGGTGGTGTGCAGATTGGAGTGGGTCCAGGGTGTCTGGGATGATAGTGTTGATGTGTGTCATGAACAGCCTTTGAATAATTACAGATGTGAATGCCACATGGCGATAGTCATTTAGGGAGGAACAGGGACGATACTGGTCAAATTGAAACATGTTGGGATTACAGACTGGGACAAGAAGAGATTGAACATTTCCGTGAAGACACGTGAAAGCTGGTCTGCATATGCTTTGAGAACACGCCTTCACGTTCATATGAGTCAATGTATCAACCATAAAGCTATCGTTAGTATTTGACTGACAGGCGTAGTGTAGTGTGGATGGAGCATGCAAAGTATCAATCTCTTATGGTACATTTTAGGCTGAAAAGGTCTGCGAGGTACTGTATCTCCAGCGCATCTCTAAATTAATATCCTGTGTTCTTCGGTTTATACAGCAAAGCTAGATAGGTAACTAACTCTCTGATAGTTACAGTATTTATGTGACATTTAAAGCTGAAAAGGCCTATGAAGGGCAGAGAGCTTTGATCTACACTGATCCCATGTGTTCTCTCAAACACACAGCAAAGATAGTTTCCCTGCCAGACCCAGACACAATGGCTCTGAAGAGACTACAGCAAAGATAACATCCTCCCTGATATTTACAGTATGTAGACTATGGGAGCATCCCAAATTTCACCCTAATCCCTATATTGTGCACTACTTTATATAGTGCACTCTATGGGCCCTGGTTAAAAGTAGTGCACTATTCGGTAGGGAATAGGGTGCCATTTGGGACGCATCCCGCACCCTTAGACTATGTGTTGTTACCTCTTCATAAAGCTGGTGGAACTTCACAGCCATCTTGAGGACAGACTCGTACTCTTTGATGTTATCTTTCACTCTCTGATGAAGGTGAAGCATCTCTGTGACCTTCTCACTCTTCTCTTTGATAGGAATTCCTTTCAATGCCAACAGTTCTGATGTCTTCACCATGTATTCTACCTCCGCATTCAGTTGCTAGAGGGGACATACATTACATAGAGGAAAATTATGCATATTCACTTATAGGATATCACATAATGGGCCAGATCAAAGGGAGAAGGGAGATGACACAAATGTAAAAAGATTCAGGCATGGTGTCAAGCTACTTAGAGCCTGTATACTGACTGTGTGTTCTGACTTACACTTAAACAGACTATATAATTCTATTGGTACTCATAAAACCATGGTGTTCTGTAAAAAATATATACAATATATACATAATAATGTTGTGATTTATTCTACCTATATGACAGGTCAATGGGCTATAGTTCTTACCAGGAACTGGGGCTTATCTAGGCTAAAGTTCTCCAGTAGCTTTGACACAGTCTGAAGGTCACTTCCCAGATCTACTTTAGAAGTCGGGACAAGAACCTCCTCCACACTCTTCAGGTCATGAACAGTCTGTAAAAAACACATTTAAAAAAACGGAATAATAAAAAAAACGGAATTWAAAAAAAACATATTTTCTGACATTGTATTCAGGGGGGTCTTACTAATTCATGATATTGCACTTGATGATACATTAAGAATACATTGGTTGGGATTCAGGAATTTGTAATGGATATACATTATCTACTTCTTTTTACTGTACCTTTTTCAATTGTTCTTTGTATTTCTTCCACTGTTTCTTGATGGACTTCACCTGATTGTCGTGGAGCTGCCAGGAGGTCCAGAGGTCCGACAGGTCCATCTTCTTCTTGTTCAGCTCCTCCATGGTCTTTTCCACCACACTGATGGCTACCCTCACATTCAGGTTCAGGTCCTCACTCACCTGACGATGCCAGCATAAAGAATCGATTGCTATCAGGTACTGGGTCTTGTCTGTATCCTACAGCCCTCACATACGAAGCACCACTGGATGTTGGTTTAACCATTCTCCCTCTTGTTTGAATTACAGTAATAAATGGTTCTAAGGTTTTTCTATATGCGTGCAGACAGTGGCCTGTTAAGTACAATTTATTCCAAAGATAATTATACAGCAACAATAAATGGGTTTTCCAACTTCTACTAGATAAGTATAATCAATTATTCTAAAACTGGCAAATGTCAGGCTGCCAAAACTGTTGCATGAATAATAGCATTTGAAGAAGCTGAGTCCTAACAATTTATCTAACCATGTAATAATGTCTAACCATGTTAGATGAATTGATGTAGTTGTTTCCCAGGTCCTGCATGGCAAGGAAGCGTTCCAACATGGACTGCCACTTAGCATCAGCGATCTCCTTCGACGTGACACCACTCTCCTTGTTGTCCTCCTCCTCTGGCTTCCAGTTATAGCTCTCATGTAGACTCTGCATCTGCTCCTCCACCTGAAACAGCATAGGAATTACAACTCTATTCAGTACAATGTCACTGTTATTCTGTTATTCACATTTCACTTCAAATACATACAGAACAAGGATGTTCAGTCAGTCAAGAGACCACTGTGTCACCTACCACTGTAAAACACTAACATACACAGAACAAAAAACATAATTACATTTCAACAAAATATAATGTAAGACAAAATAACCTCCTCAGCAATTCGCAAGAAGCCCACGTATGGTCGGATATTGTCGATGCGGGATGTGATGTTTCTGGTGACTGTCTTCAGCTCCTCCTCTAGCAGTGATGCTTTGTTGGAGAACTCAGTGGCTTCAGGACACTCCAGTGTTTTCAGTTCCGTTATCTGTTCTGCCATGGCCTCTGCCTCACTGCCTGTTTCCTGACAACCAAATGACCAGGATTGAGAAGCTCTATAGTATCAGACACATATACAGTACCAGTCAAAAGTTTGGACACACCTACTCATTCAATGGTTTTTCTTTATCTTCTTTGATATAGGGGGCAGCATTTTCACTTTTGGATGAATTGCATGCCCATAGTGAACTGCCTCCTACTCTGTCCCAGATGCTAATATATGCATATTATTATTACYATTGGATAGAAAACACTCTGAAGTTTCTAAAACTGTTTGAATGATGTCTGTGAGTATAACAGAACTCATATGGCAGGCAAAAACCTGAGAAGAAATCCAAACAGGAAGTGAGAATTCTGAGACTGGTCGATGTTAAAGTCATCGCCTATTCAATTCCCTGTAATATATGGATCTGTTTGCACTTCCTACGCCTTCCACTAGATGTCAACAGTCTGTAGAACGCTGAATGAAGCCTCTAGTGTGATGTGGGGCCGGATGGGAGGTGTTTCAGTCATTGGTCTGGCAGATTGCCAGTTCTTGGTCACTCGCTTTCCTCATGATATCGCCTTGCGTTCCATAACTTCTACAGACATGAAGGAATGCCCCGGTTGGAACGTTATTGGATCTATATGATAACAACATCCTGAAGATTGATTCTCTACTAAGTTTGACCAGTTTACTCGACTTGTAATATAACTTTTTTAAGTTTTCGTTCGACGTTTGCCTGCATCTGCGTGAGCGTTTGGACACGTGTACTACACATGCTAGCAAAAGTAGCTAATTGGACATAAGTAATGGACATTATCGAACAAAACAACGATTTATTGTGGAACTAGGATTCCTGGCAGTGCATTCTGATGAACATAATCAAAGGTAAGGGAATATTTACGATGTAATTTCGTATTTCTGTTGACTCCAACATGGCGGAGAAAGGTTAAATCTGAGCGCCGTCTCAGATTATTGCATGGTGTGCTTTTTACGTAAAAAAATATTAAAATCTGACACAGCAGTTGCATTAAGAACAAGTGTATCTTTAATTCTGTGTAAAACATGTATCTTTCATCAAAGTTTATGATGAGTATTTCTGTTATTTGACGTGGATCTCTGCAATTACTCCGGATATTTTGGAGGCATTTCTGAACATGGCGCCAATGTAAACCGAGATTTGTGGATATAAATATGCACATTATCGAACAAAACATAAATGTATTGTGTAACATGATGTCCTATGAGTGTCATCTGATGAAGATCATCAAAGGTTAGTGATTCATTTTATCTCTATTTCTGCTTTTTGTGACTACTATCTTTTGCTGGGAAAATGGCTGTGTTTTTCAGTGGCTATGTACTGAGCTAACATAATTGTTTGGTGTGCTTTCCCCGTAAATCCTTTTTTGAAATCAGACATGTTGGCTGGATTCACAACATGTGTAGCTTTAATTTGGTGTCTTTCATGTGTGATTTCATGAAAGATTGATTTTTATAGTAATATATTTGAATTTGGCGCGCTATACCAGAGAAGTTATTTGTACTATTTTCTACATTGTAGAATAAAATAACACATATGGAATCATGTAGTTATCAAAACAGTGTTAAACAAATCTAAATATATTTTATATTTGAGATTCTTCAAAGTAGCCACCCTTTTCCTTGATGACTGCTTCACACACTCTTGGCATTCTCCCAACCAGCTTCACCTGGAATACTTTTCCAACCATCTTGAAGGAGTTCCCACATATGCTGAGCACTTGCTGGCTGCTTTTGCTTCACTCTGCGGTCCAACTCATCCCAAAGCATCTCAATTGGGTTGAGGTCGTGTGATTGTGGAGGCCAGATCATCTGATGCAGCACTTCATCACTCTCCATCTTGGTCAAATAGCCCTTACACAGCCTGAAGGTGTGTTGGGTCATTGTCCTGTTGAAAAACAAATGATAGTCCCACTAAGCGCAAAACAGACAGGATGGCATATCGCTGCAGAATGCTGTGGTAGACATGATGGTTAAGTGTGCCTTGAATTCTAAATAAATCACTGACAGTGTCACCAGCAAAGCACCTCCACACCATCACACCTCCTCCTCTATGCCTCACGGTGGGAACCACACATGCGGAGATCATCTGTTCACCTACTCTGCATCTCACAAAGACACAGCGGTTGGAACCAAAAATCTCAAATTTAAACTCATCAGACCAAAGGACGGATTTCCACTGGTCTAATGTCCATTGCTCGTGTTTCTTGGCCCAAGCAAGTCTCTTCTTATTATTGGTGTCCTTTAGTAGTGGTTTCTTTGCAGCAATTCGACTATGAAGGCCTGAATCCTCTGAACAGTTGATGTTGAGATGTGTCTGTTACTTGAACTCTGTGAAGCATTTATTTGGGCTGCAATCTGAGGTGCAGATAACTCTAATGAACTTATCTTCTGCAGCAGAGGTAACTCTGGGACTTCCTTTTTTTGTGGCGGTCCTCATGAGATCCAGTTTCATCATAGCACTTGATGGTTTTTGCGACTGCACCTTAACAAATTTTCAAAGCTCTTGAAATGTTCCTTATTGACTGACCTTCATGTCTTAAAGTAATGATGGACTGTCATTTCTCTTTGCTTATTTGAGCTGTTCTTGCCATAATATGGACATATGGGCTATCTTCTGTATATCACCCCTACCTTGTCACAACACAGCTGATTGGCTCAAACTCATTAAGAAGGAAATAAATTCCACAAATTAACAAGGCACACCTGTTAATGGAAATGCATTCCAGGTGACCACCTCATGAAGCTGGTTGAGAGAATGCCAAGATTGTGCAAAGCTGTCATCAAGGCAAAGGGTGGCTACTTTGAAGAATCTTTAATATAAAATATATTTGGATTTGTTTAACACTTTTTTGGTTACTACATGATTCCATATGTGTTATTTCACAGTTTTGATGTCTTCACTATTATTCTACAATGTAGAAAATAGTAAAAAATAAAGTAAAACCCTTGAATGAGTAGGTGTGTCCAAACTTTTTACTGGTACTGGTACTGTACTTCAGTACAGTACAAGACAGAGTTAGGTCCATTTGAATTCATTCAATTCAGGAAGTTAACTGAAGTTCCTGAATTTAAATGGAATTAACCCCAACCTTGGTACAAGATATGTAAATGAACAAAGGCGACATTAATTAGGTTGAGTATATGCACAGGTGCTATCCCTGACTACCTGTGTTTGTGAGGAGAGTTCCAGGTGTTTGTTGAGCATGTCTTCAGACTGGGAGAGCAGGGAGCCTGGCTCAGTGTTGCTGGAGAGAACACAGTTACTGCTCTTTAGCCACACCGAGATCTGGGACAGAAAAACATGACTTTTACTTAACTTTATTAGTTCCACAATTTGTATTTTCATACATTTTTTTTCACCTTTATTTAACCAGGTAGGCCAGTTGAGAACAAGTTCTCATTTACAACTGCGACCTGGCCAAGATAAAGCAAAGCAGTGCAACACAAACAACAACACAGAGTTACACATGGAATAAGCAAACGTACAGTCAATAACACAATAGAAGTATATATACAGTGTGTGCAAATTAAGTAAGTTTAGGGTGGTAAGGCAATAAATAGGCCGTAGTGGTGAAGTAAATTACAATTTAGCAATTAAACACTGGAGTGATAGATGTGCAGAAGATGAATGTGCAAGTAGAGATACTGGGGTGCAAAGGAGCAGAAAAATAAATAACAATATGGGGATGAGGTAGTTTTACAGATGGGCTATTTACAGAAGGGCTATGTACAGGTGCAATGATCTGTAAGCTGCTCTGACAGCTGATGCTTAAAGTTAGTGAGGGAGATATGAGTCTCCAGCTTCAGTGATTTTTGTAGTTCGTTCCAGTCATTGGCAGCAGAGAACTGTAACGAAAGGCTTTGGAACTGGCTTTGGGGGTGACCAGTGAAATATACCTGCTGGATCGTGTGCTACGGGTGGGTGCTGCTTTGGTGACCAGTGAGCTGAGATAAGGCGAGGCTTTACCTAGCAAAGACTTATAGATGACCTGGAGCCAGCGGGTTTGGCAAATAAAATATGAAGCGAGGGCCAGCCAACGAGAGCATACAGGTCGCAGTGGTGGGTAGTATATGGGGCTTTGGTGACAAAACGGATGGCACTGTGATAGACTGCATCCAATTTGCTGAGTAGAGTTTTGGAGGCTATTTTGTAAATTACATTGCCGAAGTCAAGGATCAGTAGGATAGTAAGTTTTATGAGGCTATGTTTGGCAGCATGAGTGAAGGATGCTTTGTTTGCGAAATAGGAAGCCGATTCTAGATTTAATTTTGGATTGGAGATGCTTATTGTGAGTCTGGGAGGAGAGTTTACAGTCTAACCAGACACCTAGGTATTTGTAGTTGTCCACATATTCTAAGTCAGAACCGTCCAGAGTAGTGATGCTAGACGGGCGGGCAGGTGCTGGCAGCGATCGGTTGAAGAGTATGTATTTAGTTTTACTTGCATTTAAGAGCAGTTGGAGGCCACGGAAGGAGTGTTGTATGTCATTGAAGCTCGTCTGGAGGTTAGTTTACACAGTGTCCAAAGAAGGTCTATATAGACACCATTTTATATATATATATATATATATATATATATATATAAAATGGTGTCGTCTGCATAGAGGTGGATCAGAGAATCACCAGCAGCAAGAGCGACATCATTGATGTATACAGAGAAAAGAGTCAGCCCGAGAATTGAACCCTGATGCACATCCATAGAGACTGCCAGAGGCCCGGACAACAGGCCCTCCGATTTGACACACTGAACTCTGTCTGAGAAGTAGTTGGTGAACCAGGCGAGGCAGTCATTTGAGAAACCAAGGCTGTTGTGTCTGCCGATAAGAATGCTGTGATTGACAGAGTCGAAAGCCTTGGCCAGGTCGATGAATACGGCTGCACAGTATTGTCTTTTATCGATGGCGGTTATGATGTCGTTTAGGACCTTGAGCGTTGCTGGGATGCACCCATGACCAGCTCGGAAACCAGATTGCATAGCGGAGAAGGTACGGTGGGATTCGAAACAATTCAGTCAAATACAGTCAACTGAAATAGATGGAAATGTACACACATATAAAAGCATTGGCAGTTGACTGTAGGCTGTCAACTAGCCTCACAATACGGCTGAAAATGACCAATCTGACTTTAGATCTTCTTAACTCAAAACTTTTGTGTACCTTTCCTATTGACCGTAAATGATATGCAATTGTCTAACTTGCACATGCTTATTTCAATTCTGAATCAGGCCCAATGAGACTAGCAGTGGGCTTACACATCAATAGGAGTGCAATAAAAAAGATAGCTAAAGTTTAGCCCCAAATGGCACCCTATTCCCTATATTGTGCACTACATTTGACCAGAGCCCTATGGGTCCTGGTCAAAGGTAGTGCACTATGGAGGGAATAGGCTGTGCCATTAGGGACACAACCTAAGGCTTGTGTGTACCTTGTCTATGAGGTCTTCACATGTGGACACCAGCTGCTGTCTCTTGGCTGCCAGTGCTCGGTGGGCGTGGCATTCCCGGCTCAGAGTATCAACCCGGTCTCTCACATATCCCAGCATCCTTTTCACCCCTTCCACTTGGGTACTAGAAATACAGTAAGAGCCATGTATGCTGTCAAATGCTCCATGTAGTAATAATAATATCTGCATTCTTGATCGATCATCCGTCTATCAAAATAAAGGCCTATTTTGCATCACATACAGTTTAACAAGCATATTTAAAATCTTAGTTTTGCTACACCAGCAATAAGCAGGCTGTGGTGATACTTGACCACTGCAGGTTTTAAACTTGACTAGGGTGGCAGTAAGGTTTTGAGACTGAGGACTGAGGATGTCCTAATATGGATGCCGTGTACTTTACCTCTGTGGGTCAACCTTCTGCAGTATGAGCTGTCCTCTCTGAAGAGGGTCGGTGGCTGACTCTTTAATGCTTCGCAGCAGCTCCTCGTGCTTTTTGGCCAACTTAGGCAACCGTAGTGTCTGGCTCTTCAACCCCTTTAGTTTACTCTCAACAGTTCCCAGGACCCCAAAAGCCTGACATAAACAGAAATTAGAGGATAGGACATTGTACATAAAAGTAATCATGTAAACATGATAGACAGTTTAACGGAAGTCCTGAGTAAATGTAATATTTTCCATTATAATAAAAATAACAATTTATGATGCAGTAGATGGCACAAATGTGCCCTTGATGTCCACTTGAGGGCAGCATATTCAAATCAAATTCAAGTCACTAGATCACTATGCTGTGTAAGGACCTCAAAGACTTAGTGCTTCAATAATAATTACACTCTTCACATATTTGTAGGGCACATGATTGGTACAGTAAATACCTTGTTGGCACTGCTAAAGAACGCATTGCTTTCCTGAATGTGATATCTACGGTTACATAGCCACCTCATTGGTACTGCTATAGAAGGCGGCACATGATATGTATAGCATGTTGTGTGAGAGCGTAACGCATTGTCAGTAGCTAGTCTGTTTTCCGTGTTTTAACCTTTTACTGCAGTGGGTTAAATCAATAGTGTTTCTTGGTGTTCTTAAACAAATCTACTATGAAACAAAAGTATACACCTCACATACAGTACAAGGCAAAAGTTTGGACACACCTACTCATTCAACAGTTTTTCTTTGTTTTTAGTATTTTCTACATTGTAGAATAATAGTGAAGACATCAAAACTATGAAATAACACATATGGAATCATGTAGTAAGCAAAAAAGTGTTAAACAAATCCAAATATACTTTATATTAAATATTCTTCAAAGTAGCCACCCTTTGCCAGGATGACAGCTTTGCACGGTCTTGGCATTCTCTCAAACAGCTTCATTAGGTGGTCACCTGGAATGCATTTCAATTAACAGGTGTGCCTTGTTAAAAGTTCATTTGTGGAATTTCTTTCCTTCTTAATGCATTTGAGCCATTCAGCTGTGTTGTGACAAGGTAGGAGTGATATACAGAAGATAGCCCTATTTGGTAAAAGACCATAAGTCCATATTATGGCAAGAACCGCTCAAATAAGCAAAGAGAAACAACAGTCGATCATTACTTTAAAACATGAAGGTCAGTCAATGAGGAACATTTCAAGAACTTTGAAAGTTCCTTCAAGTGCAGTCGCAAAAACCATCAAGCGCCATGCTGAAACTGCCGCTCATGAGGACCGCCACAGGAAAGGAAAACCCAGAGTTACCTCTGCTGCAGAGGATAGGTTCATTAGAGTTACCAGCCTCAGAAATTCTCAGCCCTAATAAATGCTTCACAGAGTTCAAGTAACAGACACATCTCAACATCAACTGTTCAGAGGAGACTGTGTGAATCAGGCCTTCATGGTCGAATTGCTGCAAAGAAACCACTACTAAAGGACACCAATAATAAGAAGAGACTTGCTTGGGCCAAGAAACACGAGCAATGGACATTAGACCAGAGGAAATCTGTCCTTTGGTCTGATGAGTCTAAATTTGAGATTTTTGGTTCCAACCGCCGTGTCTTTGTGAGATGCAGAGTAGGTGAACAGATGATCTCCGCATGTGTGGTTCACACCGTGAAGCATGGAGGAGGAGGTGTGATGGTGTGTTTTTTTTGTTGCTGGTGACACTCAGTGATTTTTTTAGAATTCAAGGCATACTTAACCATCATGGCTACAGCATCATACTGCAGCGATACACCTTCCATTCTGGTTTGAGCTTAGTGGGACTATAATTTGTTTTTCGACAGGATAATGACCCAAAACACACCTCCAGGATGTGTAAGGGCTATTTGATCAAGGAGAGTGATGGAGTGCTGCATCAGATGACCAGGCCTCCACAATCACCCGACCTCAACCCAATTGAGATGATTTAGGATGAGTTGGACCGCAGAGTGAAGGGAAAGCAGCCAACAAGTGCTCAGCATATGTGGGAACTCCTTCAAGATGGTTGGAAAAGCATTCCAGGTGAAGCTGGCTGAGAGAATGCCAAGGGAATGCCAAGGGTGTTACTACATGATTCCATATGTGTTATTTCATAGTTTTGATGTCTTCACTATTTTTCTACAATGCAAAATAATATTTTTTTTTGCCAATGTAGAATAAAAACTTTTGACTGGTACTGTACATGGTTATGGGCTTAAGAAGACACCTGTACTTTGAAATGTATTACATTTTGAGTTTGCATCCCAATTCTCCACTTTATGTACATCACAGAAGACTGAAATATAACAAAACCATTTGACATAGAAACACTGGATTTTCAGCTAGTTTTTTAAAATAAGGTTGACTAATTATGAAATAGTGACAAATATTGATAACATTCCACCCATGAGGCCACTAGAGGGCAATTTGGTCATTTAACTGCAGGAAAGATATGGATCTTACTACATAGATATTCCAACTAAATAAATACTTTTAAACAGCTATCTGGCAAGAGTGTCCTCATATATTTGGATGGTCTATATCCTACAAGTTTAGCCTTAATTTTTTTGTTAAAGCTACAGTACCTTATTGGCACAGTTTATGTGGCACATTATATGTACAGTTACTGTCACTATCTTGTTGGCACTAATAAAGAATGAATTGCTCTCCTGAAGGTCATATGTACAGTTTCAGTAGCTACCTTGTTGGCACGGAAGGCATGTTTTTCCTAAAGGTTACACTAGTATAGCTATAGAACCGTTCTATCTCTATGTTCACTAATTAGTAACTACTATCTTGACCCTGCTTATTTGTCGCCACAAGACAGAAGTTACTGTACCTTGTTGACACTGTTAAAGAAGGTGTTGCTCTCCTGTAGGTGATATATATAGTTACACCAGCTACCTTCTACTACTAATACTACTGTGCCACCTACTCTCCTAATGGGGTTATGTACATACCTATTGGTGTATTTTAATCATGTCTGAGCCCATACATTAAAAGGGCAATCAGCAGTTTAAACAATATCAAAGTGTACTCCCCACCACTGTTTCAGTAAAAACTGAGGGATGAGGCTATGGATGCAAGGACTGTCCAGACTGACCATCCCTGATAGTCAAATTATGGTTTTAACCGTGTTCTGGGGCTAAAAAATGTTTGTTTACATTTACGTTGTTTACAAACATTGAAGTATAACAAGCGTATATGTTTAGTTCTGATGGGGTACGACAGTTGAATTAAACTAATGAGGCATTTATAAGCTATATTTTAAATTCTTTAAGAATCAATGGGTACATATCATTAATTTATAAGTTCAAAAATTGCCCCTTTAAAGGCTTTTACCTTTCAAACCCACGCAAGTGCCTGGACTTTTTATTTGAGGTTATAATTTTTCCTTTTGGTTCTCGGTTACCGTACCTTGTTGGCGCTGCTAAAGAACGCATTGCTCTCCTGTAAGTGTGCGAGGCGGCCCATCATCAGGTTCCAAAAGTGCTCGTGCAGGGCTCTGAGAGCCAGACTCCTCTCAGAGACATGTCCCGTCTCAGCCTCAGCCCGGCCCTCTGCTTCCCCCGCTAGCAGCTCTGAGGCCTGGGCTAGCAACTTCTCCACCAACTCACTCCAGTCCTGCAGGACAGGATGCAGGCACACGCACACACACACACACAGACAGACACACAACATGCATTATTATAAGGGCACAGTATGACTGATATCAGAAGTACTAAGGTCCAGTCACACAAATTCCCTAGGTGGCAAAGGGCCGTATGGATATTGTCATTTATCGGCATAGTAACAAACCCTCACCTCTCAACCCATGCAAACCCAAACTGTTCAAACTGTTCATACCCCTCTTGTTGGCAGAGATCAAATAAATTGCCGTTTTAAAGCACATTTCCTGCAATTCTACACATTTTCCATGTCTATTGTGTGATACAACGAATCAAATGAAAATAACAGTCAAACCCTTAGCAAATGTGTTCCCCATAATATACTCATATTTAAAGTATCATACCTTGGCTTTCTCTTCAAACTTCTTGTATTCCTGAAGGAGCTCTTCATTTTCAGTGAGAGTTGAGCCCAAATGATCTCTTTCAAAGTACAAGTCAGCATTGCTCTTGAACCAGTGGGTTACCTGAAAAGAATACAATGTATTATCACTACAATCAGTTATTCATGAACTTATACTTGGGTAAAGGTGCAATAGATCAGGTAACATGTTACTTCATGACTGCTCTCCCTGACACTAAGCAGTGGATGCATGTTTACAGACGCTCTTAGCCAGAGCTACTGCCAATAGTGAGTGCATACAGGGATTGAAACCACAACCCTGGCGGTGCATGCTCCCAAGTGGCGCAGCGTTCTAAGGCACAGCATCTCTGTGCTAAAGGCACCACTACAGACCCTGGTTTGAATCCAGGCTGTATTACATCCGGCCTTGATTGGGAGTCAATTAGGACTGAGCACAGTTGAACCAGCGCTGTCCGGGTTAGGGTTTGGCCGGGGTAGGCCATCATTGTAAATAAGAATTTGTTCTTAACTGACTTTCCTAGTTAAATAAAGGTTAAATAAATAAAATAAAATGCTCTACCAACTGAATCACACGTGATAGAGTAGCAAACCTTTATGAAGCACAGCCAGAGACATCTGTGCTTTCATCATCTTAACACGACCCCGTATGGGTCAACAAGACTGATGGTATCATATTTTCCTAGGTAAGTATTCTCTCAGTTCAATATCAGATGCACTTTCTAATACCATACTTATTATCCAAAGGTCATGCCACAGAACATTTATGTCTACTTGCATATAAGGTAGGTAAAGGTTTTAAGTAAAAAGTAGATTTCTAACATGGATTGATCTTGGATATTGACATTTCGTGACTCACTTCCTGTTCCTGCCGATCCCATTGGTAGATGCTGAGGATGACTTCCAGGTCAAGGAGCTGCTGCTTCATGTGCTGGTCCACCTGTCTCCTCCTGTCCTGCAGTATCTCCATAAGACTCTCCACCCGGCCACAGCTGCTGTGAGCCCCCTGCAACGCCTCGCTCCTCTGTAGAGCCTCCTCTGTCTGGAACTCTCTCAGGAAGTCTAGAAGATCACGGCTCTTATTCAGAACCAGCATGGACTTCTCCAGGAGACCTGAGGTGGGGGGGGGGGGGGGRGGGAGGGAAAGAGAGAGGAGAGACAGAGAGGGAAGAATGGTTTATTTACTATTACTTGAAAGCATTTCATAGTACCAATAGCTGCAAAGAGCTGAATTACTTGATACTGTAACATTTACAATTTTCTCATTAGAAAGACACTCTTGTTTATAACCAGCATTGACTTCTCCAGTAGACCAGAGGGACAGATATGGGTCAGAATAGGAAAATATGATTTCATTTGCACATACAACATCTTTGAGCAGATGCTGGACATGTGTAACAATATGTATACTCCTCTACGTATTTATTTGGATAGTGAAGCTAAAAAGTTTAATTTGTCTCTATACTCCAGCATTTTGGATTTGAGATCAAATATTTTATATGAGGCGACAGTACAGAATGTCACCTTTTATTTTAGGGTATTTTCATACATTTTAATTTTTTTAAATGTTTTATTTAACCAGGTAGGCTAGTTGAGAACAAGTTCTCATTTACAACTGCAACCTGGCCACGATAAAGCAAAGCAGTGCGACACAAACAACMACACAGAGTTACACATTGAATAAACAAGCGTACAGTCAATAACACAATAGAAAAAAAGAAAGTCAATATACGGTGTGTGCAAACGGCATGAGGAGGTAAGGCAATAAGTAGGCCATAGTAGCGAAGTAATTACAATTCAGCAAATTAACACTGGAGTGATAGATGTGCAGATGATGATGTGCAAGTAGAAATACTGGTGTGCAAAAGAGCAGAAAAGTAAATAAAAACAATTTGGGGATGAGGTAGTTAGATTGGATGGGTTATTTACAGATGTGCTATGTACAGCTGCAGCAATCGGTTAGCTGCTCAGTGTCACGCCCTGGCTTTAGAGATCCTTATTATTCTCTATGTTTGGTTAGGTCAGGGTGTGACTCGGGTGGGAAATTCTATGTTTTCTGTTTCTTTGTTTTTGGCCGAGTGTGGTTCCCAATCAGAGGCAGCTGTCTATCGTTGTCTCTGATTGGAGATCATACTTAGGCAGCCCTTTTTCCCACCATTAGGTTGTGGGATCTTGTTTTCTGTTTAGTTACTGTTGCCTGACAGAACTGTGTGTTTTCGTTTTCGATTTTGTTATTTTGTTTGAGTGTTTTTTAAATTAAAATCATGAACACTTTCCACGCTGCGCCTTGGTCTACTCTTCCTACCACCAACGAGAGCCGTAATACTCAGATTGATGATGTTTATACATATCTGTTTTACCGTTTAGAAATGAATGCACTTTATGTATCCACCTATTTGAAAGTGTCATAAGTATTTATATAAGTATAAGTATCATTCAATTTAGTCAAAAGGTGTGGATTTGGTTCCATATTCCTAGGACACAATGACTACATCATGCTTGTGACTCTACAAACTTGTTGGATGCATTTGCAGTTTGTTTTGGTTGTGTTTCAGATTATGTTGTGCGCAATAGTAATGAATGGTAATTAATGTATTGTTTCATGTTGGAGTCACTTCTATTGTAAATAAGAATAAAATATGTTTCTAAACACCTGAATGAATCTTGAATAATGATGAGTGAGAAATTTACAGATGCACAAAGATTATGCCCACAAAACATGCTAACATCTCACCATTACCAATAACAGGGGAGGTTATACTTTTTGGTGGGCATAATGTTTATGCCTCTGTATCTTTCTCACTCATCATTATTCACGTTTCATTCAGGATTACCTGTAATCATGGTAGCATCCACACTAATGTAGAAGTTTCAGAAACATATTCTATTCTTATTTACAATAAAAGTGACTTCAAAATGAAACAATACATTATTTACCATTCATTTCTATTGGGCACTTCATAATACGAAATAATAATTCATAATACGAAACACAACCAAAACAAACTGCAAATGCATCCAACAAGTTTGTAGAGTCACAAGCATGATGTAGTCATTGTGTCCTAGGAATATGGGACCAAATACAAAACCTTTTACCAAATGTAATGAATTTGTCCAAATACTTATGACACCTTCAAATGGGGGGATTAGATACATAACGTGCTTTCATTTCTCAACGGTAAAACAGATATATATGAAAATACCCTCAAATAAAAGGTGACATTGTAAAGGTGACATTGCCTCATATAAAATATTTTATCTAAAATTCAAAATGCTGGAGTATCAAGCCAAATTAAAAGTTTGATCCAGCTTTGGGTTGTGTAAATACAGCTGTTATAGATCAATTTGTAAAGTAAATAACGTACCTCACACTAAAGTGTAATCTCTCATCAAATACTATCATGAGAAAGAGTGCCTGTTGTTTATATTACCGTTACAATTGAGGCTGCTGAGGGCCCCTGTGGCCCTCAGCAGCCTCAACCAGCTCATGTGAATGACAACTAGCTTTTACTCTACTGACACGTCTCAGTCCTAGCCCTGTGCTGTTGATATGACATGAACGCAACTCATTCTCACATCTAGCATATATCTATCTCTCCATTAGCTCTCAGTGCCTTGGAGACTGAAAGGCAGGGTAAAATCATCACATTTCAGGAACTTTAAGAGGAGAATGATTCTCTCAAGGGAGGGCAGAGGTGACTGAATGACTGTCAGGACCAGATTGAGGTTGTGTATCAAGTATCAGACATCTGGAGCAGTGACCCGGATGTCATTGCTCAAAGGGAATAAACACATAATTTCTCTAAGGGAGGTATTACTGTAGGTGTATCAGCATATACTCACCTCTCTTCATAACGCTGTGTTTCAGGAGCAGTTCTTTCAGACACTCAGCATCTGCCAGCTCCTGTTCTCTGCTCTGGAACTCTTCTGCCTCATCTATTCTGATAGCAAACTGCAAGAGGTGGAGGAAGATATAGTAAATCTATCTGTATAGTTAGACAATAGAGTCATTTATACTCGCATGGGCTCTGGCTTTGCACATGTATTCATGGGGATCTCAAAAGGCTTAATTCACTCACAGTAGATTTGATAGAGAAGTAAACAAAGGAAACAAGAAGCACTGTTTGGTCAGGGATGAAACATGTAAAGGGCAAACAGTACAAACAGTTCTGCTATTTTTTTAAACTTTTCAGTCACATCTACAGAGCATCTACAGAACCACCTGAATCCTGTATCTGTCACACAACCACTCATCATGTTTCATAATCATCACAATAATGTGTCTGCTTTGTGCGGGAGCATTTAGGGTGGCCCTCATTTAGTGCCTGGGTAAGTTACAGTGGTTGTACAGTATCACACAACTCAATGCTCTTGGTTGGAGCCACTGTCATTGGACTAATAACAAGGAAACTGCCCCATTGTGCCATATTAACAGTACATTTGTGAACAGGGTTCCGTGATACAGTATCTATGACCTGTGTATTTATATTGCAGTAAAAACAGGATTACATTACAGCCCCTCGTCATTTACACTGCTATTTAGGAAAATATTTTTCAATAACGTAATGCTAACAAAACTGATTAAAAAAATTGCTGTTTCCTTTAATGTTGTTTTAAAGCAAACTGGAAAGGAGGAAACAGATGTACTAACTCTAGAACAGCAGTAATAACAAGAACACAACACTGGATGCTGTATATCATGAAATGTTACATTTCCTCCAACAAACAAAATTAAAAATGAACTTTTCATTTCAGAACCACAGAACTGGTTGAAAGGTCACTTTGTTACATGCTTATTAGTGCAGTGAAAACACCTGAGGCATACATGTACATTAACTTAAAATCAGCTCTGATCTGTTAGGGTTATGGTCTATGTCAGCTCTATGTATGCTCTTTGTGTGTTCTATGTAGCTATAATGTACCTTTAATGGCTCTGTTTCTGTTTGCCTGGCTCCTAACTCAAGTGCCCTGTCAAAGAACTCTGAGGCCAGGTGTAGCAGAAACCAGCACTTCTCTAGAAGTGAGATCTGGGTATATGTATGGTTTATGTAGCTCTATGTATTCTCTATGTAGCTACAACATCTCCTTTCTGTTAGCCCTCCTACCTCCAGGGCCCTGTCGAAGAACTCTGAGGCCAGGTGTAACAGCGACCTGCGCTTCTCTAGCATTAAGATCAGGGTCCTCCAGGCATCGCTCAGCGAGTTAGCCATGGCCTCGTACACCTCCCCTTCGTTCTCCTTCTTCTCCTCTGCCATCCTGTCTGCCTCTTCCAGCAGAGCCCTCACGCTTGCCTCATGTTTCTGTCAAGAGAGAAAGGATCATACAAAAAAGACAGAAGTCAATAAGATATACCTGGCTCATTGAAGTATCTTCTCTGCATTAATAATAAAAAACATAAAATTACAATTTTTATACTTGCATGTAAATCAACATTGTTAATGGAGCGATTAATTTACATTTTGTTCAATTGCACTACTGTAAACTACACATTTAAAATTATATTTGTAGAAGTTCAAAGCCTTGCTGAATTAAAAGCAGTGGATGAACCAACAACATATTCCATCCCAAATGTAAATCTGTTTTGGATTGTTTTGTGGTAAAACCTCTTTAATTAGAGGGGTTGTTCATAGGTCTAAATCTGTAGTAACTCTGATGTCTTACTGAAGATGACTGGAGATATTCTGCCTCCACACTGGAACACATAGGTGATAATTAAACTAATTCCTAACCTTCTATTTTGGAATCCTTATGATCAATGACATTGAGTCATGCAACTGTACATTCAGATCAATATAACATTTTCACTTGTGCATAATCACAATAAGGAGCTGAATCTCCTTCTTATTACTGAACGAAGTCTCTCTGTGGCATTGGGACAATATGAGGGCTAAAATCATACATCTGATTGTGAATTAATAGTATTCCCATGTGAACAACTAGTCCCTCTTTTTGTGAGAGCTGGCACCGAATAGCAGCTATTATTTGCAAATGCATATCTAAGGGCAGCAACAGCTAAATATGTAGGAACCATCTGACCATAAGATTTAAATGCAGAAGATCAATTGTTCACATGCTTCTGCCAATATTGTCATACTTGTATAAAATAAGATTGAACATGCTCAGCCCTCAGGCATAACTCAAACACCTGACAGTAGGTGGAAAAAGTGAATGAGTGCTTGGCACTAGGAATGAATGGCCTGGATCAAAATAACCATTGTGCAGGAGTCTATAACAAGGCCAGGGGAAAAAAGCTTTGACTGGAAATAATATAAATCAACATTGAGAGGGCTGCTGTGAACATTTCATTTTCCACCCAGGCTGGCAATGAAAGTGACTGAAAAAGTTCTCTGAAGTATCTCTGAGAGAAGAAAAGCATTCATGTTGTCTCAATGAGTTATAGTCAAACAAGGCCGGGACTGAAGAAGCTTTAATCACAGTCTAAATGTCACCACAAGTGACATATACAGTTGGAAGTTCACATACACCTTAGCCAAATGCATTTAAACTCAGTTTTTCACAATTCCTGACATTTAATCCTTGTAAAAATTCCCTGTCTTGGGTCAGTTAGGATCACCACTTTATTTTAAGAATGTGAAATGTCAGAATAATAGTTGAGAGAATGATTTATTTCAGCTTTTATTTCTTTCATGACATTCCCAGTGGGTCAGAAGTTACACTCAATTAGTATTTGGTAGCATTGCCTTTAAATTGTTTAACTTGGGTCATACGTTTCGGGTAGCCTTCCACAAGCTTCCCAAAATAAATTGGGTGAATTTTGGCCCATCCTCCTGACAGAGCTGGTGTAACTGAGTCAGGTTTGAAGGCCTCCTTGTTCGCACACACTTATTCAGTTCTGCCCACAAATTGTCTATAGGATTGAGGTCAGGGCTTTGTGATGGCCACTCCAATACCTTGACTTTGTTGTCCTTAAGCCATTTTGCCACAACTTTGGAAGTATGCTTGGGGTCATTGTTCATTTGGAAGACCCATTTGCGACCAAGCTTTAACTTCCTGACTGATGTCTTGAGATGTTGCTTCAATATATCCACATCATTTTCCTTCTCATGATGCCATCTATTTTGTGAAGTGCACCAGTCCCTTCTGCAGCAAAGCACCCCCACAACATGATGCTGCCAACCCTGTGCTTCACAGTTGGGATGGAGTTCCTCGGCTTGCAAGCCTCCCCCTTTTCCTCCAAACATATCGATGGTCATTATGGCCAAACAGTTTCATCAGACCAGAGGACATTTCTCCAAAAAGTACGATCTTTGTCCCCATGTGCAGTTGCAAACCATAGTCTGGCTTTCTTATGGCGGTTTTGGAGCAGTGGCTTCTTCCTTGCTGAGCAGCCTTTCAGGTTATGCCGATATAGGACTCGTTTTACTGTGGATATGRATATTTTGTACCTGTTTCCTCCAGCATCTTCACAAGGTCCTTTGCTGTTGTTCTGGGATTGATTTGTACTTTTCGCACCAAAGTACGTTCATTTCCAGAAGACAGAACGCGTCTCCTTCCTGAGGGGTATGACGGCTGCGTGGTCCCATGGTGTTGATACTTGCATACTATTGTTTGTACAGATGAACGTGTTACCTTCAGGCACTTGGAAATTGCTCCCAAGGATGAACCAGACTTGTGGAGGTCTACAATTTGTTTTGGGCTGATTTCTTTTGATTCTCCCATGATGTCAAGCAAAGAGGCACTGAGTTTGAAGGWAGGCCTTGAAATACATCCACAGGTACACCCCCAATTGACTCAAATGATGTCAAGTAGCCTATCAGAAGCTTCTAAAGCCATGACATAATTTTCTGGAATTTTCCAAGCTGTTTAAAGGCATAGTCAACTTAGTGTATGTAAACGTCTGACCCACTGGAATTGTGATACAATGAATTATAAGTGAAATAATCTGTCTGTAAACAATTGTTGGAAAAATGACTTCTGTCATGCACAAAGTAGATGTCCTAACTGACTTGCCAAATGTATAGTTTAACAATACATTTGTGGAGTGGTTGAAAAACACRTTTTAATGACTCCAACCTAAGTGTATGTAAACTTCTGAATTCAACTGTAACTACACTCAACAAAAATATAAACGCAACATGTAAAGTGTTGGTCCCATGTTTCATGAGCTGAAATAAAAGATCCCAGAAATGTTCCATACGCACAAAAAGCTTATTTCTCTCAAAGCTTATTTCTCTACTTGTGCTCAAATTTGTCTACATGCCTGTTAGTGATCATTTCTCTGTTGCCAAGATAATGCATCCACCTGACAGGTGTGGCATATCAAGAAGCTGATTATACAGCATGATCATTACACAGGTGTCCCTTGTGCTGGGGACAATAAAAGGCCACTCTAAAATGTGCCGATTTGTCACACATCACAATGCCACAGATGTCTCAAGTTTTGAGGGAGCATGCAATTGGCATAGTGACTGCAGGAATGTCCCCCAAAGCTGTTGCCAGATAATTTAATGTTAATTTCTCTACCATAAGCCACCTCCAATGTAGTTTTAGAGAATTTGCCAGTACATCCAACCGGCCTCACAACCGCAGACCATGTGTGACCACGCCAGCCCAGGACCTCCACATCCACCGGATTGTCTGAGACCTGCCACCTGGACAGCTGATGAAACTGTGGGTTTGCACAGCCAAATAATTTTTGCACAAACTATCAGAAACCTCATCTGCGTGCTTGTTGTTCTCACCAGGTTCTTGACCTGACTTCAATGGGCAAATGCTCACCCTTGATGGCCACTGGCATGCTGGAGATGTGTGCTGTTCACAGATGAATCCCGGTTTCAACTGTACAGGGCAGATGGCAGACAGCATGTATGGCGTTGTGTGGGCGAGCGGTTTGCTGTCGTCAACGTTGTGAACAGAGTGCTCCCTGGTGGCAGTGGGGTTATGGAATGGGCAGGCATAAGCTACAGACAATGAACACAATTGCATTTTATCGATGGCAATTTGAGTGCACAGAGATACCGTGACGAGATCAAGAGGCCCACTGCCGTGCCATTCAGCCGCCGCCATCACCCATGTCGTAAAGACCTCTACACAATTCCTGGAAGCTGAAAATGTCCCAGTTCTTCCATGGCCTGCATACTCACCAGACATGTCACCCATTGAGCATGTTTGGGATGCTGTGGATCGACGTGTACGACAGCGTGTTCCAGTTCCCGCCAATATCCAGCAACTTCGCACAGCCATTGAAGAGGAGAGGGACAACATTCCACAGGCCACAATCAACAGCCTGATCAACTCTATGCGAAGGACCTGTGTTGCGCTGCATGAGGCAAATGGTGGTCACACCAGATACTGATTGGTTTTATGATCAAGGCCTCTACCTTTAGTGACCAACAGATGCAAATCTGTATTCCCAATTATGTGAAATCCATAGGTATAATTTATTTATTTCAATTGACTGATTTCCTTATATGAACTCAGTAAAATCTTTGAAATTGTTGCATGTTGCATTTACATTTTTGTTCAGTGTAATATGCCCAATGGGCAGCTCATCCTCGTGGCCCAGCATGGTCTCATTCGAATATGTCCAAATAGATACATACAGTATCAATAACAGAATAGTGTACTTATGTCACCTGAGCTGACACATTAGTTGTATGTCGCTCTACTGTATTCCTAATGAGATTATTACCTTGAGTTTGATCAGGAGCTGCTGGTGTTCATCCAGCAGTTTCTTTGTTTCGTCCTGGTTGCTGCCGATCTCCAGCAGGTTGGGATTGGCTTCAGTCAACTGCAGCTTCACCAGTTCCCCACACTACAGTACAAAACACAGACACACACACACAACAAAACACACACTCAACTTTACGGAAGGAGTTGTTTGTTTTCTCCCTTGTGTTTTCAGTACATATTTCATCCCATATTGTAGGAGTAAATAGCCTGTCTGCGTCCATTGGATCAATGAATGTACTACTATGTATCAAAGAGACTCATCCAAGTTAGACCAGCAGGATGGAGAGGTCTGTTTGTGTTGCCCTGCCAAGGCCATGTTACAAGTTGTTTATGTTCCGACTGTGAGCAGGGCAGGTTGGTGTAACATTATACCTGTGAACACCCACATGGTCTCCCTGTGAATTTCACAGTGTGTAAACACCGCTTGGAAATAGGTCTGTCTTCCGCAACCTGGGGTTCCTTTTCCACTATACTGTCGTGTCCCGGGAACACCTTCAGAGTCTGCGTCCCAAATGACACCCTATTCACTACATAGTGTACTACTTTTGACCAGAATCCCTATGGCGAGTGTAGAGAGTATAGGGATATTGTTATCCACGTCGGCACCAACGATGTTAGGATGAAACAGTCAGAGGTCACCAAGCGCAACATAGCTTCAGCGTGTAAATCAGCTAGAAAGATGTGTCGGCATCGAGTAATTGTCTCTGGCCCCCTCCCAGTTAGGGGGAGTGATGAGCTCTACAGCAGAGTCTCACAACTCAAAATCCAAGATGGCAGGATGTCAAGTCGTTTGTCTGTGACTAGTACATTTTAACCTACTAATAACCTATTTATTTATGGTTGAGTTACTTCCTTGTTGTGTAGTGCAAACTATTTTGTTTTTGCTGGTGTAAAGATCACGGGTCTCCCTCAACTCGGCACTTCATTACTTGAAGTTTACCAAAGTAATCCTAATTCTGGCTGGCCTGAGTTCCTTCTTCATCTGCGGAGTGTCTCGTCCAAGCTGCTCCTTTTTGCTCTTCGCCTGGCTGTCAGTGGCAGCTCAACAATCCCCAACCCATTCTCTCAATCGACCTCAACACCCAATCTACTCACACGCGCAAATACTCACATTCAGACTCATACATATACGCTGTCCCTCTCTCCCCTTACCTTCGTTGGCCTCTATTTTTTACATTTGTCCGAGAAAATGACAATTTTCGTGGTATTGCTTTGTGCACTGACTTTACTGAACTCTGGAGAAAACGAACATTGTCACAGGATGAGTACATCTAAAAATGTGCTCTCCCGTCCATTAGACATTTTGTCTGCATGAATTCGCTCTTTTTCACTCGGTCCACTCGTCCAAGTGCCGATGTATTTGTGGCATGATGTGAACAGTACGAATTCGTGTCACTACCAAAGTCTAATCGTTTTGAATGACTGTTTTGTATTGTCTGGAAACTCACTTGTAGAATTCGCTTGCAGTAGGTCTCTTAAAAAAGAGAAGCCGTGCAAGGTTATTAAACAGAGGTGCCTAGTTATTCTTCTTTTGTTGATATCAGGTAACGTGCAACTTAACCCTGGCCCTGATATGCAATGTCTCCAAACCCCCTCTGATTTTAAATCTACATCTGGTTTTGGTATTTTTCATTTAAATGTACGCAGCCTGTTGTCAAAAATTGATGGGGTTAGGATTTGGGCTAAATCAACTGATACTGATGTAATTGTGTTTTCTGAAACCTGGCTCAGCAAGTCTGTTTTTGATAAGGATATTTGTATAAGTGGTTACAATGTTTATCGCACTGATCGAGTTAAGAAAGGTGGGGGTGTGGCTATATATGTAAAAACTAAATTCCCTGTAAGTGTGGCAAAGTCTGAAACTATTTGTAAACAGTTGGAATTTCTTGCTTTGAATATTGAGGTTTCAAAGGGTCTCTCTATAACTGTGATTGGCTGTTATAGACCGTTCTCTGCTCTCGGTGATGCAGTTTCTTCTTTGACGCACCTTATGTCTAAACTTCTTTACAGTGAAATGATCTTGATTGGTGATCTCAACTGGTGTTGGTTAAAGCCGGTGTCTGATGATTTAAAAATGTTTTTGTAATTCTATGAATCTTACCCAGTTGATTAACTCACCCACTCGCCCAAATCTTAAATGCCCAAATAACTCTACCCTGATTGATTTGATATTTACAAATATTCCACATAAATATTCTGCGGTTGGTGTTTTTTGTAATGATTTAAGTGACCATTGTGCTGTTGTTGCTGTTAGAAATACTAAGGTTCCTAAGACAAACCCACGTTTTATTCGTAAGAGAAATTTGAAGTGTTTTAATGAGCAGGCTTTCTTTCATGATTTGTTTTATTTTAACTGGAGCAAGATTGAGCTTATCCCTGATGTGGAAACTGCCTGGATATTCTTTCATGATGGTTTTTTCCAAATAGTAAACAAACATGCCCCATTCCGCAGGTTCAGGATTAAAGGGCGGGATAATCCATGGTTTTCTTCTGAGCTGTCTTGTATTATTCACGACCGTAATCTAGCCTAGGCTAAAGCAAGGAAATCATGTTCTGATGCTGATTGGCTTATTTTTAGGCAGTTACGAAACAAGTGTTATTTTCTTCTCAGGAAGGCCAAGTCTGAATATTTTATGTCTGTTACCACTGATAACCTGAATGACCCTAGAATGTTTTGGAAGGATATTAAGTCTATGTCTGGTAACAGTAATGTTAATGAATTACCGGCATGTGTTTTGAAGGACTCTGTTGCTGTATATGACAAAACTGAAATGCTGAATTGTTTCAATGAGCACATTGTATCATCTGGTAGGCTGTTTGATTCAGTGATCTCTGTCTCTGTACAACCCTGTGTGGATGAACCAGTGAGAGCTGGTCAAACTTTTAGCTTTTTGCCATTCTCAGTGCAGGTGGTACATAAAGCCCTGAAATCCTTAGATCAGAGAAAGCCTGCAGGTCCTGATCTTTTGGATCTCTGCTTTTTAAATCTGGCAGCTGATTTCATAGCTGAACCACTTACATATCTGTTCAATCTAACCCTGGAATGTAATGAAATTCCGAAAATCAGGAAATCAGCATTTGTCCTACCACTTTTAAAAGGGAGAGATCCAACTCTTTTAAATAATTATAGGCCAATCTCAAAGCTGTCACCCCTGGTGAAAATACTTGAAACCCTTGTGAGTGAACAGCTAAAAGAGTTTTTATTTACTAACTCTATTTTATCAATGTACCAATCGGGCTTCAGGAAGAAGCATAGCACAATTACAGCAGCCATGAAGGTTTTAAATGATATCACTGAAGCCCTTGACAAAAAACAGCACTGTGTCTCACTTTTTATTGATCTCTCWAAGGCTTTTGATACAGTTGATCATGCTATTCTAAGGCAGAGATTGTCGAGTGTAGGTCTTTCRGAGCATGCAGTTGCATGGTTTGCTAACTATCTGTCTGATAGAACTCAGTGCACTCAATTTGATGGGCTTATGTCTGTTAAATTGTCTGTCTTTAATGGTGTGCCCCAAGGCTCTGTACTTGGTCCTCTTATTCACTATTTTTATAAATAATTTAGACAAAAATGTCCAAAATGCGCAACTTCATTTTTACGCTGATGATACTGTTATTTACTGTTGTGCCTCGTCTCTTACAAAAGCTTTCCAGAACTTGCAAACTGCTTTTTATACTGTTCAACATACCTTGGGTTAATTGAAGCTTATCCTCAATACTGACTAAACTAATGGTGATTTCTAAAGCAAGAAATAGACCTCTGAACCTTTCACCTATTACTACCTGTCAGGGCAAGGAGATTGAGGTTGTAACCTCATATAAATATCTTGGAATTTTAATTGATGACGGCCTCTCTTTTAAATTGCATATTCAACAAATTGGGATTTTATATATGAATGCTTCCGCTCAGTGTTTGAGATCAATTGACACCCTTTACCATGGCACTTTGAGATTTATTTTAAACTGCAAAACCCTTACGCACCACTGCACTTTGTATACCAGGGTTGGCTGGCCTTCTCTAGTCACTCTGTAACGGCTGTCGTCTTCCTCCTCCGACRAGGAGAGGAGAGAAGGATCGGTGGACCAATACGCAGCGAGGTATGTAGACATAAATGAATTTATTTGAAATACAAAGACGAACACGAAAACACTTGGAAAATTACAAAATAAGAAAACGACGTAGACGAAAACCTGAACATGGAACTTACATAACTACACGCAGAACTCACGGACAGGAACAGACTACATCAAACGAATGAACAGCCAAAACAGTCCCGTGTGGTGCACATACACAGACACGAAAGACACAGGAGACAATCACCCACAAACAAACAGTGTGAACAGCCAACCTATATATGGTTCTCAATCAGAGGAAAACGTCAAACACCTGTCTCTGATTGAGAACCATATAAGGCTGATTACAAGACCTAAACATAGAAACACAAAACATAGAAATGCCCACCCACACTCACGCCCTGACCGACTAACACATACAAAACAACAGAAAATAGGTCAGGAACGTGACACACTCGTAGGCTCAGTCACTGGTATACTTTTATTTACAAAGCCATTTTGGGTTTACTACCTTTTTATGTGGGCATTTTTATTGTTCAGAAATGTGGTGGGTACTCTCTTCGTTCGCTGGACTTTATCCTGCTAACTGTTCCAAATGTCCGAACTGAATTTGGTAAAAGGGCTTTTATGTACTCCGCGCCATCGTCTTGGAACGTCTTACAAAATACTTTTAAACTGGAAGAACTTGTCCCGATTGGTATTTTTAAATCACTGATGAATGATCTTGAGACTGATTCCCTGACCTGTCAATGTTTTTAATTTGCTGTTTTTGATTTTGTAATACTCTTGTGAATTCTATGGTTTTTACTAGATTACTTGTAGTTTTTCATGTTGTTTGTCTGTAATTTTTGTAATGACTTGGTGCTGGCTATCTTGGTCAGGACGCTCTTGAAAAATAGATTTTAAATCTCAATGAGCCCTTCCTGTCACGCCCTGRCCTTAGAGAGCCTTTTTATGTCTCTATTAGGTTTGGTCAGGGTGTGATTTGGGGAGGGCATTCTATGTTTTGTTTTCTATGTTTCTTTATTTCTATGTTTTGGCCAGGTATGGTTCTCAATCAGGGACAGCTGTCTATCGTTGTCTCTGATTGGGAACCATTCTTAGGTAGCCCTTTTTCCCTCCTTTCAGTGTGGGTAGTTGTCTTTGTTTGTGGCACTATAGCCCTTAAGCTTCATGGTTGTTTATGTATTGTTTATTGTTTTGTTGGCGATATCCAAATAAAATGGAATATGTACGCTCACAACGCTGCACCTTGGTCTTCTTCCAGCATCGGCCGTGAACTTCCTGGTTAAATAACGGTTAAATTAAATTAAATTTAAAARTCGCTGGTTGAAAACTGTTTTCTGCCCCTCCCAAAAGATAGAATTTGTAGATAAGTGGCCCTCTTCTGGGACTCACCCACAAACAGGACCAAGCCCGGCCTGTTGAGGAGTGACGGACTCCATCCTAGCTGGAGGGGTGCTCTCATCTTATCTACGAACATAGACAGGGCTCTAACTCCCCTAGCTCCAGAATGAGACAGGGTGCAGGCCAGGTAGCATGCTGTTAGCCAGCCTGCCAGCTTAGTGGAGTCTGCCACTAGCACAGTCAATGTAGTCAGCTCAGCTATCTCCATTGAGACCGTGTCTGTGCCTCGACCTGGGTTGGGCAAAACTAAACATGGCGGTGTTCACCTTAGGAATAAAGATCTCCTCCATTCCTGCCATTATTGAAAGAGATTGTGATACCTCACATCTCAAAATAGGGCTACTTAATGTTAGATCCCTCACTTCCAAGGCAGTTATAGTCAATGAACTAATCACTGATCATAATCTTGATGTGATTGGCCTGACTGAAACAAGGCTTAAGCCTGATGAATTTACTGTGTTTAAATGAGGCTTCACCTCTTGGTTACACTAGTGGCTATATCCCCCGCGCATCCCGCAAAGGCTGATGTGTTGCTCACATTTATGATAGCAAATTTCCATTTCTCAAAAAGAAATACTATGTTTTCGTCTTTTAAGCTTCTAGTCATTAATCTATGCAGCCTACTCAATCACTTTTTATAGCTACTGTTTACAGGCCTCCTGGGCCATATACAGCGTTCCTCACTGAGTTCCCTGAATTCCTATCGGACCTTSTAGTCATGGCAGATAATATTCAAATTTTTGGTGACTTTAAAATTCACATGGAAAAGTCCACAGACCCACTCCAAAAGGCTTTCGGAGCCATCATAAACTCAGTGGGTTTTGTCCAAAATGTCTCCGGACCTACTCACTGCCACAGTCATACTCTGGACCTAGTTTTGTCCCGTGGAATAAATGTTGTGGATCTTAATGTTTTTGCTCATAATCCTGGAATATTGGACCACCATTTTATTATGATTGCAACCGCAACAAATAATCTGCTCAGACCCCAACCAAGGAGCATCAAAAGTCATGCTATAAATTCTCGGACAACCCAAAGATTCATAGATGCCCTTCCAGACTCCCTCCACCTACCCAAGGACGTCAGAGTACAAAAATCAGTTAACCACCTAACTGAGGAACTCAGTTTAACCTTGTGCAATACCCTAGATGCAGTCGCACCCCTATAAACAAAAAACATTTGTCATAAGAAACTAGCTCCCTGTTATACAGAAAATACCCGAGCTCTGAAGCAAGCTTCCAGAAAATTGGAACGCAAATGGCGCTACACCAAACTGGAAGTCTTCCGACTAGCTTGGAAAGACAGTACCATGCAGTATCGAAGCGCCCTCACTGCTGCTCGATCATCCTATTTGTCCAACTTAATTGAGGAAAACATGAACAATCCAAAATTAATTTTTGATACTGTCGCAAAGCTAACTAAAAAGCAACATTCCCCAAGAGAGGATGGCTTTCATTTCAGCAGTGATACATTCATTAACTTCTTTGAGGAAAAGATCATGATCATTAGAAAGCAAATTATGGACTCCTCTTTAAATCTGCGTATTCCTCCAAAGCTCAGTTGTCCAGAGTCTGCACAACTCTGCCAGGACCTAGGGAGACACTCAAGTTTTTTAGTACTATATCTCTTGACACATTGATGAAAATAATCATGGCCTCTAAACCTTCAAGCTTCATACTTGACCCTATTCCAACTAAACTACTGAAAGAGCTGCTTCCTGTGCTTGGCCCTCCTATGTTGAACATAATAAACAGCTCTCTATCCACCGGATGTGTACCAAACTCACTAAAAGTGGCAGTAATAAAGCCTCTCTTGAAAAAGCCAAACCTTGACCCAGAAAATATACAAAACTATCGGCCAATATCGAATCTCCCATTCCTCTCAAAAAACAATTAAAAAGCTGTTGCGCAGCAACTCACTGCCTTCCTGAAGACAAACAATGTATACGAAATGCTTCAGTCTGGTTTTAGACCCCATCATAGCACTGAGACTGCACTTGTGAAGGTGGTAAATGACCTTTTAATGGCGTCAGACCGAGGCTCTGCATCTGTCCTCGTGTTCCTAGACCTTAGTTCTGCCTTTGATACCATCGATCACCACATTCTTTTGGAGAGATTGGAAACCCAAAATAGTCTACATGGACAAGTTCTGGCCTGGTTTAGATCTTAACTGTTGGAAAGATATCAGTTTGTCTCTGTGGATGGTTTGTCCTCTGACAAATCAACTGTACATTTCGGTGGTCCTCAAGGCTCCGTTTTAGGACCACTATTGTTTTCACTATATATYTTWCCTCTTGGCGATGTCATTCGGAAACATAATGTTAACTTTCAGTGCTATGCGGATGACACACAGCTGTACATTTTGATGTAACATGGTGAAGCCCCAAAATTGCACTCCCTGGAAGCCTGTGTTTCAGACATAAGGAAGTGGATGGCTGCAAATGTTCTACTTTTAAACTCAGACAAAACAGAGATTCTTGTTCCAGGTCCCAAGAAACAAAGAGATCTTCTGTTGGATCTGACAATTAATCTTGAACTAGAACCAAAAAATTTGATCATATTTCTCCAGTGCTAGCCTCTCTACACTGGCTTCCTGTTAAGGCAAGGGCTGATTTCAAGAATTTACTGCTAGCCTACAAAGCATTACATGGGCTTGCTCCTACCTATCTTTCCAATTTGATCCTGCCGTACATACCTACACGTACGCCACGGTCACAAGACGCAGGCCTCCTTATTGTCCCTAGAATTTCTAAGCAAACAGCTGGAGGCAGGGCTTTCTTCTATAGAGCTCCATTTTTAGGGAATGGTCTGCCTACCCATGTGAGAGACCCAGACTTGGTCTCAACCTTAAAGTCTTTATTGAAGACTAATCTCTTCAGTAGGTCCTATGATTGAGTGCAGTTTGGCCCAGGAGTATGAAGGTGAACAGAAAGGCACTGGAGCAACAAACTGCCCTTGCTGTCTCTGCCTGGCTGGTTCCCCTCTCTCCACTGGGATTMTCTGCCTCTAACCCTATTACAGGGGATGAGTCACTGGCTTACTGGTGCTCTTCCATGCCGTCCCTAGGAGGGGTTCGTCACTTGAGTGGGTTGAGTCACTGACGTGATCTTCCTGTCCGGGTTGTGCCGTGGCGGAGATCTTTGTGGGCTATACTTAGCCTTGTCTCAGGATGGTAAGTTGGTGGTTGAAGATATCCCTCTAGTGGTAGGGGYTGTGCTTTGGAAATGTGGGTGGGGTTATATCCGACTGTTTGGCCATGTCCGGGGGTATCGTCGGACGGGGCCATAGTGTCTCCCGACCCCTCCTGTCTCAGCCTCCAGTATTTATKCTGCAGTAGTTTATGTGTCGGGGGGCTAGGGTCAGTCTGTTATATCTGGAGTATTTCTCCTGTCTTATCCGGTGTCCTGTGTGATTTTAAGTATGCTCTCTCTAATTCTCTCTCTCTTTTTCTCTCTTTCTTTCTCTCTCTCGGAGGACCTGAGCCCTAGGACCATGGCTCAGGACTACCTGGCCTGATGACTCCTTGCTGTCCCCAGTCCACCTGGCCGTGCTGCTGCTCCAGTTTCAACTGTTCTGCCTGCGGCTATGAAGCCCTGACCTGTACACCGGACGTGCTACCTGTCCCAGACCTGCTGTTTTCAACTCTCTAGAGACAGCAGGAGCGGTAGAGATACTCTGAGTGATCGGCTATGAAAAGCCAACTGCCATTTACTCCTGAGGTGCTGACCTGTTGCACCCTCGACAACCACTGTGATTATTATTATTTGACCCTGCTGGTCATCTATGAACATTTGAACATCTTGGCCATGTTCTGTTATAATCTCCACCCGACACAGCCAGAAGAGGACTGGCCACCCCTCATAGCCTGGGTCCTCTCTAGGTTTCTTCCTTAGGTTCTGGCCTTTCTAGGGAGTTTTTCCTAGCCACCGTGCTTCTACACCTGCATTGCTTGCTGTTTGGGGTTTTAAGCTGGGTTTCTGTACAGTACTTTGTGACATCGGCTGATGTAAGAAGGGATTTATAAATACATTTGATTGATTGATTGATTGATATGGACCCTGGTCAAAAGTAGTGCACTATATAGGGAATATTGTGCCATCTAGGACAGATGACGACAATATCAAACCATTAAACTGACTTAGGAATTCCTTTGCTGTAATTACTGATACTGATACCTCTCTGGGTGACATATTAACTCCAAATTATCTCAAAGTTAAGCTTTTCTTTAAAGTGTCACTCTGAAAGTCAAAAGCACCAACAGCTGTTGCTGCAGCCTATATGACAGTATTACTACATCGGGTCTGTAGTTTACGCTAAACTATATGCCTATAATGTCTCCAGTGTGACATACATTGGACATTTGAATAGACATTACAGTAATTGATTTGTCAATGACGACCGTGGTGGTTACAGCCACATTGTACTATTGTACGCATGGGCACTGCGAGGATCACCAACAGCTGTTAAGCCAAATTACAAGATGTATGGGTGTCTCAAGCGTTAGAGTAGCCAATGTTGTCTCAAATGTAAGGAATCATTTCACTTACACAATAATTGATTTGTCAATAACCACGGTGGTTATGTGGTTACAGCCACAGAGTGAGCATGGGCAATGTAACTATGTCTGTGCTAGCTGTAGAGATTATTTCTTACTAGGCATGTTTTGCTCTTTAATCATTGCATGCCTTAGATTGCAGCTGTGGCTGTGGCAGTCAGTTTAAAGGGGCCTCGGAACGCAGGGGAACGCCATCCCCTTCACAACCAAAAGTGGTCAACAAAATTGATGGCAGAGGATACAACAGAGGACAACAAACATCTCTCTCTTTTCAAACAAAATATAGGCAAAAAAAAGATTTGTCATATTTGAAAACCATCTCCTCTGTTTCTGTTTTACCATATCTAATATCTTTCCCACACATTTAGAATGTATTTCACACAGGTATGTGGGAAAATAAAAACATTGAAAGGTAAACTTTTTAAAAAATGCTTAAGATCTAATGTCCATTGTTTTATTACTACTGTGGGAAAGCCCTGCAGGGCTGCCTACATGTTGAGATGTACATGGTGTTAGTATGTGAGGCATTGATATAAGCCTTCTGGTTTGGCTAGGAAATGTTTCCTATAAGCTTAATGGACAAACAGAGAGAGCTATTGACACCTCAGGACACCAGCTGAACAATGAGGACTATGTGAGCTTGTGACATCACTGACAACATTAAATGCCTTTCTCTGGCTGCATCCCAAATGGCACCCTATTCCCTATATAGGTTAGTGCACTACTTTTGAACAGACCAGACCGAGGCACCATAAAGGGAATAGGGTGCCTTTTGGAACACACCCTCTATTAGCAGCAGCACTTTGGAAAGAAGATCGATGGATGCAGATYGCTGAACACTGTGAGGTCAGTGTCTGTCAGATTCAGACAGATCAATAATCTAGCCTGACACTGAATTATACCCAGTTGTTGTTGTTATATCTTCATAACACTATGGTAATGTTGGACAACCTTTCTGTTAAAACTGCTTGTAAATACTGATCTTCTCCCTCCATCATTTTTTTCAATTTTTTTAGATGGCCTGATCAACCATTTCTGACCAAAGTAGAGTTCTGAGAGGCATACATCCAAACATTTCTTAGAACAAGTTCTGTTCACCTGAGATATCTACAAACGTGAGAAKAATAAATGGGTTTTATATAGTGCTTTAAAGGACCCAAAATACTCTTAAAAAGGCAATTAAAGACAGCTAAAGACAACCCAAAGACACAACTAAATAATATTTTAGAAGGTCGGTACCTTGAGCACAGTGACAATAATCTGAGAGTCGCCAGCTTGCACGGCAATAGTGCTGATTGTTGTTGTGGCAGCAGGTTGACCTCCAGTGTCACCTTTGTTAGACATTGTTTCCCCTGTCCAAACGTAAGAAATTTACAGCCTCTACTGTCCCCCTCTGCTTCCTGGATCCTGAAAATCGTTGTCTGTCTCCTATTCTCTCACTTCAGTCTCTGGGGACTTCACAACTCAACAGCAACAGTCCTTCAATATTTCCTTTGAAGGTAGAGTGACCAAACAAAAACCACAGTAGAGAGTCCCCCTCGTCCAACAGGTGTTATAAAATCCAGTTCCGTTGAAAGGTGTATGTTTCATCAGTGGTGTTCTGGCCCCGTTCCACTCACTCCAGTCCCACAGCAGAGCCACTAGCGTCAATGGACTGACTGACACTCAACAGGCAGGAGACACAGAGCAGAGAGAAGTTGACAGGGCAGAACACGGCAGGCAACTGTGTTAAAAATAGAAATATCACACTGTGCTGTGTTGGGAGCCATTTTGACACACCCCTAGTTCGTTGGCTCCGCTCTACTCTGGTCTATTTTCACAACCGCCCCCTCTCCCTGCCTGTCTCTCTACCAGCCCCTCTTTATCTTTTCCTGCCTCCCATTCCACACAGACAAACCCCACAAAAGCACCAGTCCATCCATGGAATATCATATCAATTGGCCTATCTACTGTATCTTCCAATAGAAGGGAAAATACCCTGTGAGTCAACACAGTTGGACAGATTATTATCTTGCTCCTCTGGGTCTGTGAATAAGTTTTTCTACAGCCAAAAGCCAAGAACACTTAACACTTGTCTGCTGCACTAGTGTTTAAGTATCTTCTAAGAGAGAGAAAAGTCCACACCCTCCTGGCTGGCTGACTAGAAACCCCTTTAAGCAGGTAGCCTAGCGGTTAAGCACATTGGGCCAGTAACCGAACGGTCACTGGTTCAGAGCCGGCAAGGTGGAAAAATCTGCCATTCTGCTCTTGAGCAAGGTGGTTAGAGAGAGAGAGTCAGAGAGAAAATGCTGATACAGCAGGGAAACACAAACAGACCTCAGCTTCCTGCAGGCCCAATTTCTGAGTGTCTTTGATACTTGATCCAATAGAGAGAAGTATGCCATTGACTCTCCTAAGATAATGATATACAGTATGTACAAAACATTAGGAACACCTTCCTAATATTGAGTTGCATGCACCCTCCTCCTTTTGCCCTCAGAACAGGCTCAATTCATTGGTGCATGGACTCTATAAGGTGTCGAAAGAGTTCCACATGCTGACCCATGTTGACGACAATGCTTCCCACAGTTGTGTTAAGTTGTCCTTTGGGTGGTGGACCATTCCTGATATGCACAGGAAACTGTTGAGCGTTAAAAAAAACAGCAGCGTTGCAGTTCTTGACCTGTGTGCCTGGAACCTAATAAAATACACCGTTCAAAGGCACTTAAATCTTTTGTCTTGCCCATTGACCCTCTGAATGACACACATACACAATCCATGTCTCAATTGTCTCAATTGTCTCAGTGGAATTAACAGATGACATCAATAAGGGATCATAGCTTTTAGATAGATAGATAGATAGATAGATAGATAGATAGATAGATAGATAGATAGATAGATAGATAGATAGATAGATAGATAGATAGATAGATAGATAGATAGATAGATAGATAGTAGATAGATAGATAGTAGAGATAGATAGATAGATAGATAGATAGATAGATAGATAGATAGATAGATAATAGATAGTAGATAGATAGATAGATAGATAGATAGATAGATAGATAGATAGATAGATAGATAGATAGATAGATATAGATAGATAGATAGATAGATGATAGATGATAGATAGATAGATAGATAGATAGATAGATAGATAGATAGATAGATAGATAGATAGATAGATAGATGATAGATAGATAGATAGATAGATAGATAGATAGATAGATAGATAGATAGATAGATAGATAGATAGATAGATAGATAGATAGATAGATAGATAGATAGATAGATAGATAGATAATAGATAGATAGATAGATAGATAGATAGATAGATAGATAGATAGATAGATAGATAGATAGATAGATAGATAGATAGATAGATAGATAGATAGATAGATAGATAGATAGATAGATAGATAGATACCGTATATATATTTGTATTGTAAACTGGAGGAAGAAACAAACAAACACAACAAACACAATATATGTGTCCAAACTGTAACCACTGTTCTAATCTGCAGTATAGCCTAATAACTGTATTGTTTTATAAGAGGAGGCGTAATTGTAGTGGGCTTAGTTAGAGGGCATGCCAAGGTTAAAGGACAGAGAACTGACTGTCTGTAATGGGTAGCACTGTGGAGGAGGTGAATGTGAATAATCAAACTGGGCTTCATACTGGGTAGAAATGCTCCATCTCGAGAATAGTACCACTGTTTGGGGTTTACGCTGTGGGACTTCACTGTGTTTGCTACTGACTGCCAAACAATAATATGAACAATCATGACTGTTGAAGCGACAGTGGTGCCTGACTTAGATGCTTGAGGGAAGACATTTGTGTGGCATGTAGCCTACTCACAGGCATGCCAGGGAGCCTGACTGTCAAAATAAATATTGTGATTGTTAACAAGACAACTTGACTCTGCATGTCATGCTTCCCCAATGACACTACAGCCACTCAGACCCGGGTTCAAATACTACTTGAAATCCAGAGTTCCAGATGTTTTCACTTTTTGGAGTTTACTATTGGTTCCAATGTAACATGCAAGCTCAGTCAACCACAGCTAAAATATTTTAAATAATTTGAAATAGTATTTGAACCCAGGTCTGCAGGCAGGCTGGAGACAGCTGTTGGAGAAGTTAGAGAAACAGCTGAGAAAGTAAGACTGTGTTGAAAGATCAGCCGAGTCGGGGGCGCACACACACACACAGCCCAGGACAGCTTGGGAGGACCTGGAAGGCCCCCTCACTCCAAARAGCCACCTGTGGGTGTCCCCTGATAAAGCTATCCCTGCTAGCGTCCCTCTCTGAGCGACATCCCAAATGGCACCATATTCCCTATATAGTGCAGTGTTCACTACTTTTGACAAGGGCCCCTAGGGCTTTGGTTAAAACTTGTGTACCCTAAAGAGAATAGGGGGTAATTTGGGATGCACCCTCTGAGTGGCCCCGGCCTGGCTGAGAGAAATCAGAGAACGTTAAATATAGCATCACCATCAGCCTCATGTCATTAAGCATCAACAACAGCTACAGTATCACCTTCAAGATTTAGGCCTATTAAAAGCTACTGGGTCAGATAGATGCAAACATTGTAAAGTATCACCTTTAAGCTATATTAAAATATCAAGTTTGGTGACARTAAAAGTGTCCGAGCAGACATTCCCTTGTTTTCAATAAACTGGGCCACAAACAGCATTTGCTTTGGAATTTTCCCCCCATGTGGATATAATATTTGTTTGTGTTGCGTTGTTTGATGTGTGAATATAAATCTTTTTGTCTATTTGTTTATAGTTACTATTACCTCCCAACAAAATAAAAATAACCATTAACAAGACAAGACCTAGTAAACCCAGAAGCCACCACAACACCTTACAGATGGTTTTGACTAGATGGTATACAGTTTATGTCAGAATTCACCAGAATTGACTTTTCGTAGCAGGTTAGGAGAATTTACACAGCAGGTTAGGAGAACAAACGTAGCAGGTTAGGGGAATTATGTTAAGGTCAGGAAAATTGTAAGGGTTAGGTAAAATGCCCCAAAAAATGTACATTTTACACAAGCTGTAATCTTTCTAGCCATGACCCTAGCCCTAAGGCCAACAGATGGCAATATTGAGTCATTTCATTTTACCGTCCAAACGCATTGAATGCAGCTTATACATTMGTGTGTCCCTCGTGGACCGGTTCGTACCTAAAACATTCTCCATTCAGGCTGCATAGGCTTCGATTTCCTCCTTAACTTTATTTAATTGTGTGAAGGCAGAAAACAACAGGGAAAATATGCGTACTTTCCTTATGAAACACACATTTTCACCACCATGCTAGAGTGGCTTAATACTAATCTTGGATGTTGTGTATCGCTTCCAAAAATAATTCAGATTTGTTCAGTAAATACTGAAATTAGTGATGGGAAACCGAGGCTCTCTGAACCCTATGGGGCTTTCAACAAACTGTGCCAAAAAACTGTTTATTACTCAGAGCTTCTAACGCAATGCACATTAGTGACATCTGCTGGTCATGAATAAATATCAGCATGTTTGATGTTAATATATACTTTTTCCCCTGTCACTCCTTCCATACTTTGTACCTAAGTGCGAACTTAGGTAAAGTAAATGTAGCCTACTTAGAATGTGAGGTTCACATCCTACTTACCTTTTTGCCTCATGGTTCACAATTTATTTTATTGTCCATATGTGGTATTATTTAGGATGCTGAAGACAAAAGATTATCATAGGCTACACTTAATAAAAACAAATAATTTGAACAACAACGGAAAGATAGTGTGGTTTCACAGAACATACATTTCCAAACATAGCCAGATCTTGTGCCTATGCCAGTCTCAGATACCTGCTGAGCTACTGCATGGTTGCAATACACTGGAAACATTTTAACTATCATAAATTGGTAAATAAGGTGTCCAGTAGAGGTCAGTGTTTGAAAGCAACTTGGAAGAAAGCACCGACACAACAAACAACAACACAACATACAAAAACAGAAATATACAGATAGGAGTAGACAAACTTAACCTAGACAGAGGTATTATATTTCAAAAGAAAATGTACATTTGTCAAAAAACTTTTATGGTATGTACTGCTTTTTAGTTTTTACATTTACTGATCATTTCTAAATAATGATTCAGTTCTATGTTAAATCATTTAAAGAGGGTTTGTTCTCCGCCACCTCATCTTATCAATAAAGAATCTTCCAAGTATAATAATCAAATGAACAATAAATATTTAACCGGGGTCCATATCAGTTGGGTCAGAATAAAACGTAATATCAGAGTCTTCCAAATTAACATTAACAGTAGGTTACTTTGAAATAAAGTATTCTAACTCAATCCTAAATCTTCTGATGAGAGCAGTCCCAAAATCAATAGTCAAGAGTTTCTGGGTCACAAACACAAAACACATATGTCATCTCTAGCAATTTTGAATCTGTGTACAGTAAAGGTCTTGAATGAGTTAATATGATACTTCTTTCACCTTGTTAGATATACAATATTTGCTAGACAACAATGAAACGTTGTTCCAGTTCACTTGTCCCAGGGCTGCATTCCAGTATATTCTAGCAGAAGGAATAGTAACACCTTGACAGAGCTTTCTCATATATATATACAGTACCAGTCAAAAGTTTGGACACACCTACTAATTCAAGTATTTTTCTTAATTTTTACTATTTTCTACATTGTAGAATAATAGTGAAGACATCGAAACTGTTAAATAACACAAATGGAATCATGTAGTAACCAAAAAAGTATTAAACAAATCCAAATATATTTTACATTTGAGATTCTTCAAAGTAGTCACCCTTTGCCTTGATGACAGCTTTGCTGTCCAGGTAGTCACCTGGAATTTCAATTAACAGGTGTGCCTTGTTAAAAGTTAATTTGTGGAATTTCTTTCCTTCTTAATGCGTTTGATATGAGTAGTGTAGTTCAGTGATGTTGTATTGGATTTGCCTCAAACATAACGCTTTGCATACAGGACATAAATGTAGTTTCTTTTCCACATTTTTTACATTTTTACTTTAGTGCCTGATTGCAAATAGGATGCACTTCCTGGAATAATTGTATTCTGTATAGGCTTCCTTCTTTTCACTTATTTAGGTTTGAATTGTGGAGTAAATACAATGTTGTTGATCCATCAGTTTTCTCCTATCAAAGACATTAAACTGTTTTAAGGTCACCATTGGCCTCATGGTGAAATCCCTGAATGGTTTCCTTCCTCTTCGGCAACTGAGTTAGGAAGGACGCCTGTATCTTTCTAGTGTCTGGGTGTATTGATACATCATCCAAAGGGTAAGTAATAACTTCACCATGCTCAAAAGGATATTCAATGTATTTTTTTCTTTCTTTTTAGCCCATCTACCAATAGGTGCCCTTCTTTGTGTGGCATTGGAAAACCTCCCTGGTCTTTGTGGTTGACTGTCTTTGTGGTTGATATAATTGTATATCTGGGATACAGAGATGAGGTAGTCATTCAAAAATCATCTTAAACACAGAGTGAGTCCATGCAACTTATTATGTGACTAGTTAAGAACATATTTACTCCTGAACTTATTTAGGCTTGCCATAAGAAAGAGGTTGAATACTTATTGACTCAAGACCTTTCAGCTTTTCATTTTTTAATTAATTTGTAAACATTTATAAAAACATAATTCAACTTTGACATTACGGGGTGTTGTGTCTAGGCCAGTGACACAAAATCTAAATGCAATTCATTTTAAATTCAGGCTGTAACACAACAAAATGTGGAAAAAGTCCAAAGGGGTGTAAACACTTGCTGAAGGCCGTGTAAAGCATTTTCCAATTTTCTCAACAATWGGAGAGAATTGTAAATTGTCCCTTTCTTTCTGATACCAATATATGTGATCACATCCTTTACAGGGATATTACATATTGAAATTTAGCAGACACTCTTATCCAGAGCAATTCAGGTTTGCTCAAGGGCACATTGACAGAGTGTTCACTTAGTCGGCTTGGGGATTTGAACCAGCAACCTTTCAGTTAACTGCTSAACACTCTTAACCACTAGGCTACCTGCGGTCAATAATTCACAATGCAAATCATTCACATTTCCTAATATTCAGAGATAAACCAGACATGCAATAGACAATCTTTGGCGTGATGAAGTGACGTCATTTGTCACGTGGTAATGTTAGAAACTACAGTGTATACCATCTATGCTTTGAAATGAGCAACCTATTATTATTATTATTTTTATTTATTTATTTTTACATTTTATTTATATAATTGCATGATTTAGGATGTTAAATACAACACTGAAAAGCCTATGCTTCTCAAAACGTATCATTTAAAATGAGAATGAGCTGCACTCCAGTAGCTCTGGGGGTGAATTGGAATAGAGTGAGGATGAATTACCTGAGGTGGCAGGCTCCAGCCTCCACCGATGGTCATGATAAAGACAAATGTGGTCCAGTGGCAGTGACATTTTTGAATCGGTAAAGGTAACCCGAAGTGGACTTGTGATGATTTTTTGTGTTTCTTCCGCCTAGAGGGAGCGGGCGCTCCACGCCATGTGAATGGGGACAAGAGCTCTTACTTGTTTTGCTTTCAGGAACAGGGTGGAGAAAGGAAAGGAGTGATTACTGGGTGGAGGTGGATCAACTGAAGTAGGGGTGCCCATGTTGCTGGGGATCAGAAGTATCCAATGCGAGAGAAGCAAGTTGAGGTTGCCAGGGTCAGAGTTGTACAGAAGGTGTCATATGCCGAGGCAGTGAAGAAAGTAGAGGAAGATGGGTGAGGGATCCTAAGAGGCTCCCGGTGAGTAGTAGACTTTTCACAAGTACAGAGGGAATTGGGAAAGGGGGATTTAACCCATCAGAGAGGTATGGGGGGCTGCCTTAATCAACATCCATGTTTTCGGTGCCCAGGAAACAGTGGGTTAACTGCCTTGCTCAGGGGCAGAACGACAGATGTTTACCTTGACAGCTTGGGGATTCAATCCAGCAACCTATTGGTTACTGGCCCAATGCTCTAACCACTAGGCTACCTGCCTAATGCAATGTGCTTCAGTAAGGTTGGYTTTTTAGTGTTCCTTGCCATGGTTATTAACTGTACCACAGAAATGGAACGTAAATCATTGAAAATAGGTGTTGTGGTGGCAGCTGCAGAGAAGTACTTGGGTTTACGAGATTTTATTGCAGAAGAGTTACAAGGGTGTGTTGAATGGTAGTGTCCCGGGCTCCCAGGCCGTCGCCCTGGTGTAGGATCAGATAGAGTCAAAATAGGGGAATGGGATGGTGGGTTCTTAATGAGTTGGCAGGATAATATTTTTTTTTTATTTTTTTCCCTTTTTGTATAACAAAGTTAATGGATTTAAACTCCAGTCCAGTTGGGGGCGGTAGTGCACCATCAATATTGGATGCCAACTGCCGTTAAACCCAAACAAACCAGAATTTGTATTTATTTATTTTTATTTAACCTTTATTTAACTAGCCAAGTCAGTTAAGAACAAATTCTTATTTACAATGACGGCCAACGGCCTACCCGTCATTGTAAAGAAGAAGAAGAAGAAATAGGTCAATGCAAACCGTGGGGAAAGCGGTATTGGCTCACATTCAACAAATATGATCTAATAAAGTTAATATTTATCAAGTCTGTCATGATTGATGTATTGTAACAGTCCCACAATGTGGTTACTAGAGTGCAATTTTTATATATTTGTCTGTTTTTGCTGCATAACATTTAGAAGTTGTTCCTTTTCAGGTTTAGAAGAAGTGACTGCTAAATGCTAACTCCCGTTCGTATTAGCTGGTAGTATAGCTAGCATAAGGAAATCGGTGGTGGTAGTCAAAGTATTTTTTAACTGCAATACATCTGATCTTTACCTCAACATAGTGTGAAATACACATAAACAATAGCGTAAATGTAAGCACATTTTGCTGGGGTGCAATGAGTAGATTCGGGAYCTTTCCACAGGTGGATCTTTCCCTCACGGCATCTTTCCCTCCCATGCGATTCCATGGCATTTCCATTGTTTGGGTCGAGTTCATTGAGCTCCTTACTATAGACCTAGTCTGTGTTAAACAAGCAGAAGAACCCGTCAGTTTTYCCGTGAGCCAATGGGGTAAACAAGGTGACAACGGTTTGTTTTTCCCCCAAGGTGGACAGGACCTTAACGTTCTATTTAAGTCAATTACAAAACTACATTTAAGAAAAGTACAACGTCTAAAGATAACCTTTTCAACATCGCCAGCTCCCAAGCATTCTCACTATTTAGAAAAATGTACAAGTGCATGTGTGAATTGAAAATGTGTTTTTTGCACATCCCACCCCCTGGCACGTGCTCAGAGAGTGGGGTCAGAGACTATTGACAGCAACMCTGGAGCAATTAGGGTTAAGTGCCTTGCTCAAGGGCACCAACAGATGTTTCAAGTAGTCAGCTTGGGAATTTAAATCCGCAACCTTTCAGTTACTGGCCCAACATTCCTAACCGCTAGGCTACCTGGTKCAACATTAAGCTAGCCAAGACCAACAAATGCACTATACAGAAGGAGTTAACCGTTTTAACTAACCCTAACCTTAACTCTTAACCTAACTCCTAAACTTCCCCCTAACCTTAACCCTAACCCCTAGCCTAGCTAACRTTAGCCACCTAGCTAGAATTCATAACATATTGGACGTTTTGCAAATTTGTAACATATTGGACATTTTGCAAATCCATAACATATAATATGAATTGTAATTCGTAACATATCATATGAAATAGGTGATGGACATCCACAAATTAATACATACCATGCAAGGCGTGGTGTGGCACGTCATGCTGAGTGGAGTGTCTCAGGTTTGCGTATAGATGCTCTGAGACCAGGTTGCCCCTTGTTCTCACTGTGTGAACACTTTAATAAGGAAAGAAATTCACCACAACAATGTTATTCTAATCTAATACAAAGAATATGTATCTCCCAAAGTAGTGTCTTTGAAATTCTCGTACACTATATCAAAATCAATCACACGTGTTTCTTTTATAAAGAAAATCCAAGTTTATGAGGACACTGTTGGCTTCCTTGTCTGTCTCAAGCTGTATTCACTTCCCTGTGAACCCTTTGCACCATCTCATCCTGCATTGTTTTGCCCCAACTACAGTATGTCAAGCGGCAGGTCCAACTGTGGTTTATGAGTCACACATCTTTGAGGTCTTGCCAGAACCAGATGATGAATACTTCATGGAAGAGAACTATTCTTAGTTTTTAGACTTAAATAATATGTCTATGTTGAACACAATGTCTATGTTGAATACAATGTCTATGTTGAATACTATGTCTATGTTGAATACTATGTCTATGTTAGACCATCATAGATAGAGTACAACAGTCGCTTTGAGAGGGGTGATTAGCCTCACAGCAAGAAACTACATTTCTGTGATCTTATCATATTTAACAAACATTGTTCAATAAATTAATCTATTACAAGAATATCAATGACACAGATAATGAAGGAAATGAATAATACATATCACAATTGAATTTGACCTGAACACAGTTGTTCATCAATTATAACTCTCTATTTATGTGTGGTCCCTATTGACCCATCGAAGTGTCAGGCTGATCATTAATGGGCCTTCAGTCTGGCATGTTGACCAGGTGTTTGGCTCCTCTACAGTGACTCTGTGTCACACTAACTAAGTAGTAATGGAAGGCAGCCTGGCTCTCTGAAACAAGAGCTGTAGGCCCATGTGACGTCACACTCCATAGAAAAGCATTCCACTTAAAGGCTGTGATCTTTCGTTATATGCCATGCTTAAAATAATGGTCATTATTTAGATTCTCACTAACAGATGATATATAGTGATTGCTGTGCACTGTAAATTACTTTTCCATATCCAGTGACGTACTCTGTTTACTCTCCCTATCAATACTCTAATAGCTCTTTGTACATCCTTCCAATCCTCGCTTTTAACTGGTTCGCAAAAATGTGAGCCAGGTAAAAATGGTAAAAATGTGTGTGTTTGTTTGTGTGAGCACACATCCGTGTGTGTGGTATACTAAACCGGATTGAGACAAAGCTTCCTGGTTATCGTTCTAAGGAAATAGAATATGGAAATTCTCTTTTACCGTCTTACATTTTATTTAGTTAGTAATGGCATTGTGAAATGAGGCAGAGCCTCTCCCTAAGAACCTGTGAGACAATAGTTTGTTTTTGACCATCTTGTCACAGCTCTCGTCGTAATGAGGATCGGACCAAAGCGCAGCGTGGTAAGTGTTCATGATTTTATTTGATCACAAAACACTCAAACAAAATAAACAAGAGGGAAAACCGAAACAGTTCTATAAGGTGCATAAACTAAACAGAAAACAACTACCCACAAAACACAGGTGGGAAAAAGGCTGCCTAAGTATGATTCCCAATCAGAGACAACGATAGACAGCTGTCCCTGATTGAGAACCATACCTGGCCAAAACATAGAAACAGAAAACATAGAAATAAAGAAACTACAATGCCCACCCTATTCAGACCCTGGCCTACCCAAAATTGAGAATAAAAGCCTCTCTATGGCCAGGGCGTGACACATCTCCATGATAAGTACTACAGAATGGCCATGAAAACTCAAAACGATTTTTCAGTATGTTTTTGAACAGACAATTCTTGAAAAAGTAAKAATTTWAAAAAGTAATAATTTTGCTGAAGTCCTATAAGCCTCAATCAGAAGCTTATGGACAAAGAAGTAAAGAAAACTGAGAAACCTCTACATTAATTGATTAAACATCATGATTAGAGTCCCCAGTGCATCATCATTACTGTGATGGAAATACAACACCAAGCACATCATTGTCAGTGATAGAACAAAGTCCAATATCTCATTCCCACTTCAGTAAATATCTACTGCATTTCCTCAAGCAAGTAAAAAGACAACGACAGCTGAGTAGTAGAGATGACTATTTGAATAGGAGTGTGGGTGTATTTAGTGGGGAATGTCCTAACATCATAAAGACCATACTGTAGGTGCGATAAAATGCAAACATTTTTAAAATAATTATGAGGTCTTAAGTTGCTAGCCAAATGGGCTKGTCGTTCATTCTATCCATTATTTTTGCAATGATTGCTATGCTAAACAAATCATTGGCATGTAGCTCCAGGCTAGCTACAGTACTTCTCCTTTGCTCTAGCCAACTAAAGAAAGCAGCTGAAATGACAGCAACTATGTTTTACATTTGTTTGTTTCTTTTGCCATTTCTTTGGATATATCCTTTATAATGATCCTGATAAATGAATTTGTCTGGCTCAGAGAAACTGTCAGTCACGTCACGTTCATATGCATGGCACGGAGGCGATCGCAAAAAAACCTTCCACAGGTCAGAGAAGCAGACAGCAAGGTTTAGACAAACCCTAACTGTTGCAAACGAAATGCTAACCTAGTAGCATGGGGGAAAATTGTTTAGATACTTTTTAACAGGGGAGATGATGTTAAGGCGGTTTCTCTTTCCATGTTTTCTGTGCCTAACTAAAAGACTTTATAAAAATGTAAATGAAACACAAAAAACATTTATTTAAAAACTGATAAGATATTARTAGTTTTTAAAAACGAACAGCACCTAATTACTTTAGGCTACATAATGTGCCAAACTGACACATTGACAATGCCCACAGCCTAATCTCTTGTGGACAGACTATATAACTGTAACGCATGTCGTCTGGAGAAGGAGAAGAGGACCAAGGTGCAGCATGGTAAGTGTTCATTATTTTAATATAACAACTGAACACTGAACAAAATCAACAAAAAACGACAAACAAACAGTTCTGTAAGGTGAACACACAAAACAGAAAACAACCACCCACAAACACAGATGGGAACAGACTACCTAAGTATGATTCTCAATCAGAGACAACGATAGACAGCTGCCTCTGATTGAGAACCACATACGGCCAAACACAAAGAAATAGACAACATAGAACACCAGACATAGAATGCCCACACAAACTCACGCCCTGAACAAACCAAAATAGAGACATAAAAAGGATCTCTAAGGTCAGGGCGTGACAATAACATAAATTGTTTAATTTACATTGGGTTGCCAAGATTACCCACAAGATTACCCACAAGATTACCCACAAACAAACAACATAAATATGAGTGTGCATCATGAATGAATGACTACACACCAGTAATGTTATTCTGAGAGAAATTTGGGCGTTTACTGCTTTGGAGCAGGGGCGGCTTCAGCTATTACAGGGGCCACTTCAGCTTTTACAGTGGCTGCTTCAGCTTTTACAGGGGCCACTTCAGCTTTTACAGTGGCTGCTTCAGCTTTTACAGGGGCCACTTCAGCTTTTACAGGGACCGCTTCAGCTTTTACAGGGACCACTTCAGCTTTTACAGTGGCTGCTTCAGCTTTTGCAGATGCAGGTTTACCTTGTACAGGGGCCGCTTCAGCTTTTGCAGAGGCAGGTTCACCTTTTACAGGGGCCACTTCAGCTTTTGCTGCTCCTTCTTTGGGTGGACATTTTTTCCTGGAGAAAACAAGAGGTTTTATTATCATCATGAACTTTGTTGGATGTTTCACCAGTGCTGTGAGTAGACTTGTACAGTTCTATTTTTGACTGGAACGAATTGCAAAAGTCACTGAAGTTGGAGACTTATATTTCCCTCACTAACTTTAAACATCAGCTATCTGAGCAGCTAACCGATCTGCTGCAGCTGTACATAGCCCATCTGTAAATAGCCCATGTAATCTACCTACCTCATCCCCATATTGTTGTTTTTACTTACTTTTCTGCTCTTTTGCACACCAGTATTTCTACTTGCACATCATCATCTGCACATCTATCACTTCAGTGTTATTTTGCTAAATTGTAATTATTTCGCTACTATGGCCTATTTATTGCCTTACCTCCTCACGCTATTTGCACACATTGTATATAGACTTTTTTTCTATTGTGTTATTGACTGTACGCTTGTTTATTCCATGTGTAACTCTGTGTTGTTGTTTGTGTCGCACTGCTTTGCTTTATCTTGGCCAAGTCGCAGTTGTAAATGAGAACTTGTTGTAAACTGGCCTACCCGGTTAAATAAAGGTGAAATAAAAAATATATAAAATATATATATTTTTTCAAGGTAATACAAATCTGCTACTTACACTGTATCTGTTGAGTCCTTTACAAAACCACACACTTTGCTACTCTGCTCCAACTGCTGTTTGAGAGTGGTGATCTCCCCAGTCCAAGCCTCCTTTTCAGTTTTGAACGTCGCTGAGGAGACCMGACAAGGAGAGGAGATCAGAAGAGAGGAGCAGAGAAGAGAGGCAAAGGGAAGCCACTTCAGAAATGCACCCAGAGAGAGAGATGCACTACRTTACAGTGGCTGACATGTTACCAGATTTCCCCACCTTGTGGCACAAGTGGCTACAGGAATAACAACTCTACTAGAAAAGACTCACATACCTTCAATATCACTCTGCTCCTTCTGTATGGGTGCAAGTTCTTCCTCCTTTTGTTTCTTTGTGCCGAAAGTGAGAGATAACACAAAACATAGKTAAAGGGGAAAWATRMCATTCACGCCTACTGTTTGCTGTACATACTAAAAATCCTTATCTGAGTCCTTCAAATCCTTCTACTCAGCACTTTCCACTGCGCACAGAYGTCAATTCAACGTTTATTACACGTTTGTTMAAYGTCAWTTMATTGAAATKAYGTGGAWWYWWTTTTKATTCAGTCAGTGTATGCCCAGTGGGTYGACAAGCACCATACACCAACCTGGGTCAAATGTTAAATACTTTCAATTGCTTTTTTGATTGCTCTGGTTTAGTGCACCCTGGTCCAAGCTACACAGCCCGAAGCCATTATCATCACTGTTCAATGCTTKGGGTTGGCACTTTTGGGACTATTCCATTGGATCCATTGTACCAGGAAAACGAAATCAAGAACAGCTCCATTATTTGACATACCTGTATGTTCAGTATTCGACCCATGTCTGTCTAGTGAAGGGCAGCCCTGTACCTGGAGAGCTACTGTCGTCCGGATTTTCGCTCCAACCCTAATTTAGCACACCTGATTTTACTTTTAGCTGCTCACCAATGCCTTATCTAGCTGAATCAGGTATGTTAGGTAAGGGTTGGGCTGAAAACGAACAGGACGGTAGATCTCCATGAAGAGGGTTGGGCAGTCCTGGTCTAGTCTTTATGTATGTAACGGATGTGAAATGGCTAGCTAGTTAGCGGGTACGCGCTACTAGCATTTCAATCAGTTACGTCACTTGCTCTAGGACTTAAGGAGGGTTCCCCTTGCTCTGCAGGCCGCGGCTTTTTTGGAGCGTGGGTAACGGCGCTTCGTGGGCGACAGTTGTTGATGTGTGCAGAGGTCCCTGGTTCGCGCCCGTCGGGGCGAGGGGACGTACTAAAGTTATACTGTTACATGATGCTGTTGACCCGGATCACTGGTTGCTGCGGAAAAGGAGGAGGTTGAAAGGGGGTGAGTGTAACGGATGTGAAATGGCTAGCTAGTTAGCGGGTACGCGCTACGAGCATTTCAATCAGTTACGTCACTTGCTCTGAGACTTAAGGAGGGTTCCCCTTGCTCTGCAAGGGCCGCGGCTTTGTGGAGCGATGGGTAACGATGCTTCGTGGGTGACTGTTGTTGATGGGTGCAGAAGGTCCCTGGTTCGCGCCCGTGTCGGGGAGGGGACGGTCTAAAGTTATACTGTTACAAGTACACCAATGGTCTATATGTACAGTATTTAACCCAGGTCTGTCTAGTATGTATAGAACAGTAATGATCTGTCTCTCACCTTGTCTGCCTGGCAGGCCTCGACCTCAGTCTTCTTCTTCCCTTCCTCTTCGGTCAGTTTGTTCACCTCTGCCCCCATCTCCTCCACATTCTTCTTCTTCCAGTCTAGCTGCCCCTTCAGCAGGTTTTCCAGCCACTGCCTCTCCTTGAGTTGGTTGACGCGTGCCCACTGCATCTGATCCAGATGCAGGTTCTGCAGGGTCAGCTTGGCTTCTGTCAGGTGCTGGCCAAAGACGATCAGGGCAGGCCCATAGAGACCAGGATAGTTAGGCCTCCTAGCACCAATACAACCCTCATGGCTGCCTCTGGGAGTTTGTGTGGTGTTTGGTCCTTTATGTTCTTTCAGTCTATGTATTTGTCCCTGTGTGAATGTATGTGGTCTGCTGGACTTTTATGTGTATATACTGTATGTATATCTATATATCCTACATCTTTACAATATTAATTTTGTGTGGCAGAGAGCACAGTGACTATTAAACGGTTTACCTTATTCACTGAGTCAATGATAATGTGTGGTTGTATGAGTGAGTTTCTATGACTCGTTTGTTACCATAGTCCTCCCATAGCCTACAGCATGAAGCCTGAAGCAAATTATGAACTGCTTTGTATGTAATTGTGTTCCTTTTCCTTTTCTCTACAGTATACTGAGGCTTACTGTCATTCCTGGTCCTGTATTCTTCTTCCTGGGTTGCCTCTAGCTTTCTTAGTTCAAAAGATGCTTCTTAATCCAAATTGAAAGCACTGTTAAAGAACACAAAAAACACTTCAAACCTCAAAATCTGTGTAAAGAGTGAAGAGGATGTCTTGTGCTCTCTAGCACCACCTCCTACCACTCCCACTCCCTTTATCTGGTTGTGTGGTTGATTATGATTATGGCATAACCAGTTTGACCATTCCGACAGGTAGGATGGGTCTAATCACGTGGCTAAGGTGTAAGAGAGGATTTCAGGTGAACAAAAGAGCAGAGCAGTCGCGGATATAGCCAATCATAATCACTTCGGTTCAATACAAGTTTGCAAACAGGGAGACACCTCTCACACAGAAGCCAAGAAAAACGTCTAACTTGCCTTCTCCAAGTAGGCCCAATATTCCAGTCTCACAGCACCAATGTTCCGTAAACATCATCCTGGGAGGTTTGTACGGAGTGACAACAAAAAGACAGTGACTTTGCTAGCTGCTACAGAATGACAGTGTTCATAAGGTCATAAATACAATAACATACAGAGTATCAGTGTCCTCGATCCTTCTACATCCAGTCTGGCTTCAATACTATATATTAGTTTAGTACAAACATACTGCACCGAGCCTATTGACTATCAACCCTTACACAAACGAGTGTCACAAATAGAACACTGCAAATCATATTTTATACAGAAAAGGGGAAGCATACATCTCTTCCAAAAATAATTGTCACCTCATTTGCACACACTGTATATAGACTTTTCTCTATGTGTTATTGACTGTATGTTTGATTCCATGTGTAACTCCGTGTTGTGTTGTGTGTCGCACTGCTTTGCTTTTCTTGGCCAGGTCGAAGTTGTAAATGAGAACTTGTTCTCAACTAGCCTACCTGGTTAAATAAAGGTGAAATTAAAAAAAAATGTGGTATTTGCATATATATACTGTATATAATCAAGTGCTTGACATGGGCAGGAGCTCACCGGAGCTGAGTACGTGCACCTCAAATTTCTACTGCTCGAGTTCCTGCCCTCTTAAAAAATATTAGCTTAAAAGTATTGTGGATCTCCTGCACCAATATAAACAGTACCCACACCCAAAATGATTAACGGCAGCTATTTCAGTCCAAGTATTGCACATTCTCACAACTTTACATTTGATTAAACAGTGAGCTAAGTAGTAGCAGCAAGGAGGTAAATCATGAGTGGTTCTCCACCCGAACCAGTGTTCTTCAATATTCCATTGGGTATTCTATTCTGCCATTTGGTCTTTTTTACATATTTTATTTACATAGGCCACATGGTTACAGTAATACGGCAGTAAGGTATGTAATTGCCCTCTTTTCATATTGTAGCGACCCTGGTTTATAAGGGTGGATATCGACTCTGCCACTTGAGCATGTTTTTGTGTGGCACAGTCGATGGCTAGCTGGGCTTCGGGCCAGAAAGTTGAGGATTCAAACCATGCTTTCTGCCTGTTTCATTACTCTTAATTGGATAATCCACCCCCAGAAATAAAAATCCTGAAAACCCTGTCAATTTGGTGAAAGACTATGTTCTATCAGTGGGGGAAAAAAAAAAATCTCCGTGATTTAACTTCTATGTGATCCGTCTGTGAAATCAGGAAATCGTGTAGAAACGCGTCATACATGGTTCTGTCACTGGATAACACACTATCGCATTTCATAACGCATTTAAAACAATTAACTGCACTCCAGCTCGCCAACTTAGCAATAGATGGTATGGTCATACTTGTCTAACACAATCCATCCGTTTATATCGTCATGACAAAGTATATTTCGCTTAGATGTGCTCAATCTAAACAGTGTACCAAATTATTCAACAGTTTATCCTTTAAGTACCATCTCGTAATGCGCCCTGTGTCTATGGGGAAAGTGTGAAAGGACTCTGTACTTGCTCTGAGCAGAGGCAAACTGCAAATTGAACTCGTGAGATATACTCCTTAATTGATAGTGCCGTTTTTTAGGCGATTTTACAGCTATCTAACTACATCACATGCTGATTCTGGCTCTGGTATTGTGTGTAGCTACGTTTGCTAGCTAATAAGCCCAAAAATAGCATTGTATTGTGGGATTTGCAACGATTTCACATGTTGCTACCAACCTCGTTATAATAACAAAGTGAAACATTTGTTCACAAAAAAAATATTATTTTCATAGTGTTTTTTTAAAACACTGTTTAACTTAGTGGTTCGGGTGGAACCAACGGCATTCTGAAAATGACACCTCATTACACAGTACTTGCTTGATACCGTATTATATATACAATAGGTGTACTGAAATATTAAATATAGAAGGAACTTGCTTGTGTTGAATGATTCGTTACTAGAGAAATGAGACCAAGGTGAGACGGCTGGACGAGGTGGATAAGTAAGTATGACAAGTTTATTCGGATGTAAGATATCTGAGCAAAGCGTGCACGGACTCTCATTTTAGCTCAGAAGAACTAGCAGAAGCGAGTCCCGATACATATTGTGCGAGTACATTAACAGTGAATGACGTAGGTAGGATTCTGTAGTTCGTGACTCCTGATTCGTCGTGTAAGGGAGGCCGTTCCCTCGCACGCTGGTGTCAATGGCCTCATTGGTTCTTCGCCACTGTTTCTTTGTCTTGAAACCCAGCCTGAAACAAGGGGTGTGTGGGGTGTGTGTGACTCGTTTATAATGGCAGCCCTCCCTTATCCCAGTGTTAATAAAAGGTCTTGAGTCAGCCATCCTCCCTGCGTGGGGGAGTGAGGTTTGTATCTTATACGGGCAGAGGTTGTAACTGTGGGGAGCAAGATTTGCAAACAAAGTTGCCTTTAATAAGGAAGGCCATGATAACAGGATTTTATAGCTATGTGTTAAGGTCAATGAAGACAAGCATTTCTACACTTGCCACCGCAGCTGCTGTAAATTTATGCCTACAGTTCAGAATGTTTGTGCATATATTATGACAACCATTTTGTGATGTTTTTGTTAGTTTTGGACTTTGGTAAGCTTTTTTTCGGCTGTTCGGGCACACCCTTTCGTCCACGATTGGTCAACTGTAGGGATTCTTCAATAAAGTCTTTGTCATTCAACGAGAGACGATTCGTTTTCATGCACATTTTTTTCATAGAAAAATACTGCCTCAAACATCTTAGTTAGATGTAAAATTGCATGACTAAGATCTCCTCTGCAAAAACATCAAAGTTAATGACAGATTTCTTTCAGTTATGTTAGAATCATTCAGACTATTTTGAGGAAGTGTATACTGGCTACAGTGTCAAAATTGACAAACAGTACTATTGTGTTTTTTTTATTTCGTTTTTCAAGCGAAGGTCTTTAAAGGGAGTATGCGAGCATCTTGTTCAGTTCGCCTAGCTCAGGGTTTCCCAAACTCTGTCCTGGGGCCCACCCTGGGTGCACGTTTTGTTTTTTTGCCCTAGCACTACACAGCTGATTCAATTGGCCAACTCATTATCAAGCTTTGATTATTTGAATCAGCTGTGTAGCGCTAGGGGAAAACCCTAAACGTGCAACCAGGTGGGGGCCCCAAGACTGAGTTTGGGAAACCCTGGCCTAGCTGACTTTGGCTAGCCGCCAGCCAAACTRRAGCATGTATTAATTTAGCCGATTTGAAAACGTTTCTCAAACGGAATGAAATTGGGATAAACATACCTTAATTTGTCCAATAAAAACTCTTGTTTGCAACTGTTGGACTAATGATTACACCCTAGATCAGCTAGATGCAGGCAAGAAAAGTACATTCTGTTCATAGCTGTATACTATCTAGTCCTCACCTTCAATGTTTTAAATAAATATAGTGTTTTAACGTAGGCTATTTATTTATTTGTTAAGGACAGATACAATGATTCAATGTTTTAATTGTATCTATTCCTAACAGATTAGGCTCTCATGATCTATTTATCTATTATTAACTCTACTCTAAAACTCTTAAAAACTATCTAATAATAAAAAGTCAAAGTCGTAACAGTTTTAGTTAAAAGCCCATCTTTTATTCAAGCAGACTTTGACATCTCTACACTACGGTCGTGAGGGAGAAGCAGAAAAGGGCGGTTAGGCCAGGTAGGTTACCTGACCTGTCTAACGCCTCCTGCGGCCCCCTCTCCTTTGATGCCAGRTCACCCTGGGTCGGCGGCGCCCGCRGACAGGGTGGCTTGTGGGTGCTCTGCGATGACGAACTTTGGGACAGGTAGGGACATCTCAGGGCATTGTGCCCTCTTCTATCCCTCTTCTCCGTTTTATCTGTCTGGTTGAAGGTCAGGTTGGGCAAGGTACAAGTGGGAGGGGTGGAGTTCTCCTTTCGTCATCCTCGTCTTGATTTGATTAAAACAAACTTTAATGGATCATTTTTTTTAAAGAAGTAAAGTAAAGAAAATAATAAAATAAAATAGAGGAGGAGGAGGGGTTGGGTAGAGGGTACGAACCCAGTTTAGGGTAAGGGGTTTGGTTTGGGGTAAATAATTGTATTTAAAATAGAAAGTAGGAGATGGAAACTTCAGGGTATGGGAGGGGGTGGTGGTTTGTGAATGGTTGTGGTTCCTAAGTTACCATCTCACCTACATTCTATTTTTGTAACGAATGCCCTCTATCGTCGCAGGAGGATAGCACCAAGATCGCACCAATGCATGCAGCTAAGGTAATATCCCTCTCTGGG
>NC_036839.1:28002853-28010206 GCF_002910315.2 Salvelinus sp. IW2-2015
TATGGGAGGGGGTGGTGGTTTGTGAATGGTTGTGGTTTATGTTTTTTGTGTTTTCCATCTTTCAACAGGAGTTGCAGAGGATTACGCACATGTCTTCTCCAGAGCAGCAACATACCATCTACAGGGCGTTCTGAATTTTAGGTAAGTAATTAGGTAGGTATTCATGATAAAAGGCCACTTTGGGAAAGTATGCATGTTTTAAAACATGTTTTAAAAAGACAATTRTKTTWATTGTTTTATGTAAAACATTCTTAAAAGCTGTTCTTAAAAGCTGRYAGCCTCTGTGCTTCTCCATAGGTGGGTTGAAATGAGTTGGATAGCAAACATTTATATAATGTCAGCCTCCAGTGTTGTTAAGAGTTAACTGAAAAAAGAAATCAACTTACAGTGCAGTAAAACTGTGGTTTAGATTGCTAAAATGTCAGCTTCTATTGCAGTGCCCCACCATCCTTGACGTGGGTTTAAAAGGGTATAATGGTTTAAACTAAGTCCAGTGGTTAAAAAACAGGAGTTAAAATGTTAAAATATCAGCGGGAGAAAGAGCGTATATAATCATAATAAAATGTAACAGATATCCACTCTAAAATGGTTTTAAAAGAGGTTTAGAACTGATAACAATGCTCAATATTTAAGAAGCACATAGAGGGGGGTGCTGGATAAAAMTCGGTGTGGGTTGGCTTGTTCATCCTCAATCATGGACTTCAGAGATGGGTTGTCCACTGACCTGAGTGTAAACCTGCACCCAAGAACGGCCATCCTCTCCTCAGCTGTTCTCAGTCCTAAAGGTTCATGTAGTGTGTGTTTGTGTACGTGGGGAGTCTGTATGCCATCTTGATGGTAAGGTTGTGAATGGTCTGAAGTTTTCTGACGTGAGACTTCCCCACTTTACACCAGGCTGGTGTAGCATGCTCAAAGAGCGGCCGAATGCACCTCTGGTAGACTCGATGGCGGTTCCTGGGGAGGCTCCTCCTTTTCTTTTACAGAGTACCCTCAGGTGGTTCAGGCACTTCCTTCCCTCCTTCTCCAGGCAGTCTGTGGGCACGCCAGGACATGTTTTCTTGGAATGTGACCCCAAGGAACTTGACCGTTGGGGTCGTCTGGAGTGCCTGTCCATACAGTTTAAGGTCCACTTGCTTAGTTCCTTTGGGGCGCCTGGAGAAGGGGACGCAGTGGGTCTTCAGGGGGTTAAGCTTGCCCCGCCACAGATTTGCCCAGTTCTTGATCTCTGTTATGCACTTCTGTAGCTTTTTTCCTGCATGGGCAAAATTCACAGAGGAGGCCCAATAACAGAGATTGTCTGCGAACTGGGCCACATGTCCCTCTCTTGGGTGGGGGTAATAAATATCACAGATGTACATTAAAAACAGTAGAGAGCTGAGGGTGGAGCATTGRGGTACTTCCGCCTCTGGAGAGAACCTGRATGATGTGGCTTCTCCTACTCCCATGCAATCTCCCGCTGATTTAAAAAGCTGTTTAAAAGAGTRACCATCTGAGTGGGGAGTTTCAGGTTTGTATCTGATAGCCTATAGATGAGCCCATTGTGCCACATCTTATCAAACGCCTTTTCACTGTCGAAGAAGACAGCCACCGCCACCTCTTTTTTTGTTGAACCYACTTTGTACAGCTTCGGCCAGGCTCAGGATGTTGATCTCTTCTTSCTGAAGCTGGCCTGATGTACTCTGAGTGCTCCGCTGTTGTTGAAGCGCCTCTGGAGCCGGCTAGCCAGGACCCTCTYCAGCAGCTTCAAGAGGTKGATTGGCCTATAGKTGGCTGGCTGGTGAGGGTCCTTACCTGGCTTGGGGATCATTGTGACAACCGCCGACTTCCAGGGCTTGGGGAAATGTGCGGTGTCGATAGTGTCCTCCCCTGGTGCCTTGATCTTCAGTTTCTTGATGTGCTCTTGCAGCTTTGTGACAGTGACATGAGTGATGAGGGGGTTGGGGATAAAAACCTGACGGTCAATGATGGTCTTTCACTCAGGGTCAAACAGGGGGCCACCAGGGCAAGAGTGTATGTCCTATTCAATCTGACAACTGGTAAAGTTAAGTTATTCTGTAAAATAAGCCTTTGTGTAAAATATAATGTTAAGCATGATATGTTTTAAGCATAGTCTTACAAGACAATGGTCAAATAATTACATTCTCTCCAAGAAATCTTTCAAATGTTTGCTTGTTTATTTCACAGGACCCCAATTTTCAAGAAATATATGATAAGCCTCGCAAACCTAAAAACAACAAGCATTATGACTTTCACTGATATGTAAAATACCAATATACAAAACAAAATAAATATAGAATTAATATTTCAATAGCATGCCTCACAATGCAAAAGGCATATGTACTTTATGTATACATTACATTTACATTTAAGTCATTTAGCAGACGCTCTTATCCAGAGCGACTTACAAATTAGAATGACAACTATGAAGAGATGAAGCCTAATTTTCCAAATCACATTTTATTAATAAAAACAAAGCCCTGGATCTACCACTCTAATCTAGGTTTATAACAAAGCTCTGATYTTACATTGTACCTTGATGCATACAAGTAACACAGCCTAAATGTCTTAAAAGCTGGTTGACGGCACCCATCCATCTGCGCAATATACAACAGTCTGTCTACACCGGAAACAGTCGGCTGGGCAGTTAGTGCCTTATTCAAACGCCTTCAGAATGAATTTACATTACTGACATCTTTTTACACGTGAAGGTATTGCGGGGGAAGAAAAACAACAGTGGGAAAATATAAAATACATTGCTTATAGTCAAACAAGGCAGTCTGACAAAGAGAMCGGCCTAGAAACTCTACAGCACCTGTAAGGTAAAAGGAGAGATAGATGATGCTTTGCTTTCTGTACATTCTAGAAGGTTTAGTAGCACCATGTAAAAGCTCGAGTCAACTGTCTTAAGGGCTTTTCCCACTACATGTTCTTAGCCCAGGGCAAACCTTAACCCTGGTTGAAAACTAGCCCTGGGCTACGTGCAGTGTGAACGCGACTTAAGAGGGACAAGCGACAGGCAAGGTAAAGCTTTAAGGGAAATAGTCCATTTCAGTACAGTCAGTGCTTTCAGCCTCTTCATTTTTGTTTCCTCCCCTCATCTCCATGTCATGTGCGGTAAGCAATGTAAGTTGATCTCAGAACCATATTCTATCTTTAACTGCTCTTAGTAAGTTAATATGGCTTGGCGAGGCAGAGTACAACAGATGGAAGGAATGCAGTCACACCGGGTGATTGACAGGATTTTAGTTCTGGAGCACGTTATGGTCAGGCGCTGTGTTGACATGATGACAAATGTCAGAGGTGTTCTTTCCTGTCCTGAATCTCTGGTGGACTGCTGGCTGCTGCTGCTCTGTAGCCTGGTCCCAGATCTGTTTATGCTGTCTTGTAAACTCCTATGATTGTCACGCCAATGGCCATAGGATTTGTCGAGACAGCACAAACTGATCTGGGACTAGGTTAGCTGTTCAAGGTGCTCCATTAGCTTTTCTGAGTGTTCGTCTCCAGTTCCAGTTCCTCTCCATCTTGTAGTTCTTTGTCCACTTCTTGTAGTTCCTGGTCATCTTGTAGTTCCTCATCTTCTTGTAGTTCTTTGTTCTGGTCATGTATCTGATCATACGAACACTGTAGCTGCTCAACGTCTTCTTCATCTTCATCTTCCTCGTGCAGAGTCAGTTTCCTGTCCTCCACCAGCTTCATCTTGTCCCGGATGTGTACAGCAGAGGACGCCATGTCTCCTGGGCTGCCGAAGTACTGCTCACTCCTAAAGGGGGACATAGCGGAGGGAAGGAATCAACAACAAGGCATCAGCTCTCCTCTTAAAGTGGCATGCATCATTAGATCTTCAAACATCTTCATGTACACTCTACATTGATAAATGGTTATAGTGGATGGATAACATCAGTTGCCAGTGTAAATTAAGTTTGGTACTTGAGGAGTAAATTGGAAATAACTTTACCAGCATTGACGTTAATCCGCACCATGACAAGTTTCAGGGAGTCACTAAAGTCATGTAGGTTTTAGTGTGACCTGTCCTCTGTTTCTTACCCATCTGGGAATATAACAGGGACAGTGAGTCTGTCCAGTAGAGCCTTCCCCACTGTCTCCACCTCCTCATAGGTCTCCTGCTCCACCTCCACTGGGAGATCACCCTGCTCTGGGCTGGCTTGGACCAGCACCTGGGATGGAGAAGACAGTGTTGTGTTCATATTTCAGAACAACATWTGGATTCTTTAGACATTCAGAATGGTGAAAACAGAGAGCCACAAACACCACTAACCCAAACAGGTCTAKAATAGATAAAAATACAAAATATGTTWCAACTTCCCCGGTCTCCCCTTAATAATAGCCTAGTGAGCRCAACTTTCAAACAATTTCCCCCACTCTTCCCTAYCAGCGAATCGAAGGAAATTCCGATGAGCGCAACAAAGTTTTGGATATTTTTCAATGAAAGTAAAGGACAGTAATGTTACCAGTAAAGTAGGACGCCCAGGTTTTAATAGGTGATAATAAGACAGTGTCATGAAAGGAGTGTGGTTGTTTGGCCTGGCAAAGTGGTTTTATGGCTGACTGAATGGGAGCTGATAATTATGAGTCTTTTACTCCGCTGGTCTTGGCTGCTCTCGGGAAGAAATGACGAGTCCTCATTGTCCGAGACGAGTCAAGACTAAGTAAAAATGTGTCCAACACAGAGACAAGACCGAGACACTCAATATATGGTCTCGAGACTGGACTCACTACAACACTGATCATTAAAGAGGCTGCTCTGGAGTTCAGTTGCTAATTGTTTACCTAAAATGTTGGATTGAGTGTTGCCTGTCATCACTACYTTCTGTCATGAAACCCCACAACCCATAGGTTTTCCATAGACTCGAAAAAGCCTTTTCTTGGTGTCTCATTCTTTCCAGTAACTATTGTCCATTCTCCACCCACCTTCTCAGCTGCGGTGTGGAAAGAGCATGCCATTTCCAGCCGATGAACCCTCTCCTCAGAGGTGACAGTGAACTGTTTCCAGACCCGGTTGAGGCGTGGCAGGGTGTCACCAGAGGAGCGCGTGGTGCAGCGTAGAGACTGACACAACACCACCGTSGCCTGAAGCAGCTGACGGCCGTAGTCATAGGTGCTCTGAAACACAGAGAGAGGGAGATGATCAGGGTTGTGTTAATGTGTTCAGGGTTGTGTTCTGTACATGTATGTCAACAGCTTGCCACGAGAGATCAGTACCTGTGCAACATCCACAAATTTCTTGTGTTTCTCCAGCAGCGCTTTGGTTTCCTGTGCATCGTCCCCGAGCCTGATGTGGGTCTTCAGGAGAGCATCCAGCAGCTCACCAAGCCACTCCACCGCCTGGGAATCAACACAGGTATGAGGTTTACAAGGTCTTCTTAACAACAAAAACAATATGTCAATAATWACAATACAACACATCAGTGACATGTTGAAATATGCAACCCAGAACCAAAGATTAAACTAACAAACAGACTGACAGAGATGAAGAAGGGAAGGTCCATAGACTGACCTGTGATGCATCTTCCTCACACTTGAAAAGCTGGACCATCTGAAGCATCTTCAGTCTCCTCACATCCACCATGTCTTCACATCTAGACAGAACCAAAACACTCTTAAAACATGACAATGGTCATTTCCATGTCAATATCCATGGCAACGGCCAAAATTCTATGATATTCCAKAAATTGTCTGACTCGTGGAAGCTTTGTAAACAACTTCAGCATTATCTGGAGCAGCTGCAGCCCTGCCCGCTCAGGAAAAAAAGACATCTGGGCAAACCTTTGTTTCCGGAGTTGCATGTCCTCCATAACTCCTTGGATATGATCAATGTTTTCTTTGTTCTCAATGGGCACGTCCTTCCCATAGGACCAGGTTGTCTGGTTRGACATCTGATCCATCACGACCTGACCTTTCTCCCTYAGGCCTGCCAGGGATCCCTCTGGACAGAGCATCACAGCAGAGAATATTCCTCAATAACCAAACTAACACTACTGATAGTTATAAAATATTCKAACCAAACCTTATTCTTGCAGTTATCCATCTACAGTTGAAGTCGGAAGTTTACATACACTTAGGTTGGAGTCATTAAAACTCGTTTTTCAACCACTCCACAAATTTCTTGTTAACAAACGATAGTTTGTCGGTTAGAGTGAATTTTGGCCCATTTCCTCCGACAGAGCTTTGGTGTAACTGAGTCAGGTTTGTAGGCCTCCTTGCTCGCACACGCTTTTTCAATTCTGCCCACAAATTTTCTATACGGATGAGGTCAGGGCTTGTGATGGCCACTCCAATACCTTGACTTTTTGTCCTTAAGCCAATTTTGCCACAACTTTGGAAGTATGGTTGGCATTGTCCCTTTGGAAGACCCATTTGCGACCAAAGATTTAACTTCCTGACTGATGTTTTGAGATGTTGCTTTAATAATCCATATAATTTTCCTCCCTCATGATGCCATCTATTTTGTGAAGTTCACCATTCCCTCCTGCAGCAAAGCACCCCACAACATGATGCTGCCACCTCGTGCTTCACGGTTGGGATGGTGTCTTTTGGCTTGCAGCATCCCCCTTTTTCCTCCAAACAAAACGATGGTCTTATGGCCAAACAGTTCTATTTTGTTTCATCAGACCAGAGGACATTTCTCCAAAAGTACGATCTTGTCCCATGTGCAGTTGCAAACCATAGTCTGTCTTTTTTTATGACGGTTTTGGAGCAGTGGCTTCTTCCTTGCTGAGCGGCCTTTCGGGTTATGTCGATATTGGACTCGTTTTACTGTGGATATAGATACTTTTGTACCTGTTTCCTCCAGCATCTTCACAAGGTCCTTTGCTGTTGTTCTGGGATGGATTTGCACTTTTCGCACCAAAGTACGTTCATCTTAGGAGACAGAACGAGTCTCCTTCCTGAGCGGTATGATGCTGCGTGGTCCCATGGTGTTTATACTTGCGTACTATTGTTTGTACAGATGAACGTGGTACCTTCAGGCATTTGGAAATTGCTCCAAGGATGAACCAGACTTGTGGAGGTCTACCAGTTTTTTTTCTGAGGTCTGGCTGATTTCTTTTGATTTTCCCTTGATGTCAAGCAAAGAGGCACTGAGTTTGAAGGTAGGCTTGAATACATCCACAGGTACATCCACAATGACTCAAATTATGTCAATTAGCCTATCAGAAGCTTCTAAAGCCATGACATAATTTCTGGATTTTCCAAGCTGTTTAAAGCACAGTCAACTTAGTGTATGTAAACTTCTGATCCACTGCAATTGTGATACAGTGATATATAAGTGAAATAATTTGGCTGTAAACAATGTTGGAAACGTGACCTGTGTCATGCACAAAGTAGATGTCTTAA
>NC_036839.1:28010305-28011177 GCF_002910315.2 Salvelinus sp. IW2-2015
AATTTTTACTAGGATTAAATGTCAGGAATTGTGAAAAACTGAGTTTAAATGTATTTGGCTAAGGTGTATGTAAACTTCCGACTTCAACTGTAAATAAGACAGAGTTTGTTTCTTTTAAAAATAATGATAAATTAATAATAACATTACAAAAATGAATAGTAATAGAATAGWACTTACCAACACTCTTGAGTTTCTCCTCGAGGTGTTTGAGTGTTTGTTGGATGGCAGCCCCGTCAGTGGGGGCCACGTCTGCACAGAGCATGCCCAGTAGACCATCCAGTTGCTGGGACAGCTGGGAGGGTAAACTGGGGCGTTAGTACAAAGGCAACACAAAGCTGTAGTCCGTTAGTCTATATTGTTATGATTGAATCCCAAATCAACCCCCACTCCTTCACCCCTAGGCCCTTATGTAGATTGGAGGACTTGATAAGTRTAAGCAATATGGGTGGTGGTAGCTCCATCTTGCCATCTSATTGTTGCCATATTGCTTTCACATATCGATCTACAGTACACAAATGTCAAGGGACTGGCCCTAGGTACTGACTTGGTGATTTAGAGTAAGAATCACTGTCGCTCTTGAGGTATTTTGCTATTATCAAATAAATTCAATCAATCAATGAATTCATCCATGAAACATACATCCTGCGCGGTGCCGTGGAACTCGTGTGCTGACTGCAGTACGTTCTGCCTGGACTCCAGTTGGCTGGCCTGTCTGTAACAGACATCACTGAGCTGCTGCTGTAGACCCTTCAGCTCCACTAGGTCCTCCTCGTCTCCAGCACTCAGCAACGCTGCTATCTGCTGGTTCAGCTCCACATACACAGCAAACCACTCCTGGGGATACACAACCAATAACACACACATTATTACAC
>NC_036839.1:28011836-28049762 GCF_002910315.2 Salvelinus sp. IW2-2015
ACACATGCGTTATTACAGAGCAGAAGAGTCAGACACTACAAAACAAATAACTTATTTTGTGGAGTCACAATTCATACCAGCAAACACAGAAGGTTGTGCTAGTACTGTATACCAACCATACAAATTGTTTCTGTATGAAAGCTGTTAATGTTCAGTTCAGACCTACTGTGTACAGTAATTGAGTTCAATGCTTTTGTACTGTCATTATTACTTAGAGAACACTTAACATTTCTGATCAATAGCTCCACCTGCTGAAGGCTGTGGGATATAACACCACAACAAGGCTCTCTCTTTCTGCCGGTGTGGGTGTCGCTCTCTGCCGGTGTGGGTGTCCGCTCTCTTGCCGGTGTGGGGTGTCGCTCTTGCCGTGTGGGTGTCGGCTACTCTGCCGGTGGTTTGGTGTCGCTCTCTGCGGGTTGTGTGGCTCTCTGCGTGTCGCTCTCGCCGGATGTTGTGTTCCGCTCTCTGCCGGTGTGGGTGTCGCTCTCTGCCGGTGTTGGTGTCGCTCTCTGCCGGTGTTGGTGTCGCTCTCTGCCGGTGTGTCTCTGTCTCTAGCCTAATCGTCAATCTTAGCTTTGACCTCGCTCTGGCTTTAGCCTTCCATTCACCCTGGCCAGCTTTCTGTTCCGGTCAACAGGGCACGCTCCAGCCCAGAGCAATGATTCATCAGGGTCTTTGATATAAACCCAGCCAGGAGAGACATTAGTTACACCCCACAGCTGTTGCTGCTGCAGTCACTTCCTGGCCTGGACTGACTCTGGTGATTGAGCAGGAAAATACTAATGCCAGCTGTTATTTTGTTAGTGAAATCACACAAACCTTTTCCAGATGTAAACATTGTACCTTATTTACGTCAATGGTTTACCTACATCAGTTTTATTCCATAGTTTTAGTCTAGTACCGCTTTGCCCCCRCTTCTCAGCCCAGAGAGTACTGATCTATGAAAAGCAGATACAGAACACTATGTCTTCTGCCAAGTGCCTTCACTACAGTCTCCTGGCAGCTAACACATTCGTCCTAACAATCTAAATCCATAATTATATTCAGTGACCTAATTATTGGGATCTTCAAGACACTCCAGACATGTACTTCTACTGCAGAGAGCACGAGAGAGAACTAGCAGCTATCTATCTCCACAACTTCTCTGTGAGCATGAACACTGAACAATGAGTGGTGTAACAGAGCTGTGTCCGTGGTGTTATCGTGTCTGTGGTGTCCTTACGCTGTGTTTGCTCTCKATCTCCTTGTGTTTCTGCTGTTTGGATGGGTTGTGTCTTCTGGCCAACTATGTGTCTTGAGTTGTGTGGTATTGTATTATGTTGTGTTGCGTCTGTTTTGTGTCTATTGTGTCTGTAGTGTGTGTTGTTTTATTCTGTCCTTACGCTGTGTTGGCTTTCCATCTCCTCGTGTTTCTGCTGTAGGGCCTGGGAGGCCCTGATAGAATCTCCGATCCCCCACTGTGTTCGGAGCTGCTCTGTGCCAGGCCCCTCCAGCCAATTCACAACCTGCATAGCAACAAGAGAGACCCCATTAACACATGATTGGACACAATCATTGATAAATGCTTCATCACTTCCCCCAGGCCGACCAATKAAATACCTTCCAGGTATCAGAGGTCCCTAATTGGTTGGAAAAAATTTAAATCAGTGTGGGTTTCAATCGGGTAACACTACTTAAAAGCTAGCAGGTGACAACACATATAAAGCATGTATTGGCATTTAAAATGTTGTATAATGAGGCTCATTGTTAAAACAGTGTACCATGTGTTAGCACAGCAATATATTATGCCAAGTTACCTATAAAGTAAATATTGTTCACGATATATTGTACTAATGTTTTCTGTGTGTGTCTACTTGAAACTGACATCCCAGGACAAGATAAGKATAACATGATAAACCTAATTCAACATCTGGTTCAAATACAGCATTATTTAAGGAGGATCAAGAAGAGGTGTTAGAATCCACTGAACTTTGAAAGAGGGATGATAAAATGGTTCAGTGTGTTGAGTTTGACAGAGAGGTTTTCGGCATCATCCTTTAGCCTTGCTAAGCAATTCTCCCGCCGGTCTCCTATATAGCTCGGAGAAATACAGCTTACAAACTACTCCCCCTCGCTACACAGCACTACATCTCTACTCCCAGCAGATAAGAACTAGGCCAAACCCCCCTAGTCAAACTAATCCATCATCCTACTGAACAACATCTTCATCCCCATAGCAACAGACTGCTCATTCCGTTAGGATCTAGAATCTAAAATAGAATCCATCCATTCCATGGAACACATCACATCATATCTAAGGATCTGTTCACTTCCTTATAACTTCCTTTTGCACTGGAAAACATTCAAAATGCGGACATCTTTAGATCAGCGGTTCTCAGCCTGGGGCACTAGTACCCCTAAGGGTTTCAGGCAAATCGACAGGTGGTAGCCTATATGGGAAGAATAGTAAGAACATAGGTCAAATGATCAGTTGCACATGACGGAGTACGGAGAACGACTGTTTTAGATGCTAAAGTAGAGTTAAATCTATCGGCCAATGGGAGAAAAGGCATTTTCCCTTCATGGTTACAGAAAGGAAATGAGGTAGTGCCAGCTGCCAAGGAGGAAGTGTGCTGAGATGTAGCCATGTGTGCTGACTGCTCATCCTGGCTTTGTCTCAAATCACTATCTTTTCCCTATATAGTGCACTACTTTTGACCAGGGCCCACTAGATATGGGACAATTATTAGACTGAAGGTGAGGACACAGCAGTTCACCTGACAAGACTGAATCCAAACATTACAATGTTGATTTTATGTGCATTTTACATGAATGTATCCAGGTGCATCGGCTAGGTGCAATAAAATGACAAGCGTTTGAGTGAGAGGTCTAACTGGTGTTTTAAAGTGGCCATACACCTCTCCAAAGTGTGCACAGTTCCTAAGTCATTTCAATGCACTTTTTTAACTCAACTATGAGGTGCTTTTTTGAGCTCTCGTGCCATTGAGGAACACACAGCCCTGCATCCCCRCCTTTACACAATTACTGTTGATGTTTATGCAATATCCAAGAACGGTCCATCATAAATTGCAATCGGGTCAGGTGGGCATAATTGGAAAGCTTATTCTATTGCCAACATGACTAGCTAAATTATAAAATACGATCTTACAGTGTTAGGCTTTCACAAGGCAATTCAGAGAAGCAGATGGTCATTTTGGTGTACATAGAACGGAGTCATGAGTGCATTCTGATGCGTGGTTTTCTTCCCAAAACAACAAACAGGCTCATTGTGTTCAGGACAACCCTGGGTATAACACCATGTCATCTTGTAACTGAAMATCAAACATAGTGATTTTGTATAACCGAGTAAACAAAACATTAAGAACACCTGCTCTTTCTATGACATAGACTGACCAGGTGAATCCATGTGAAAGCTGATTCCTTATTGATGTCACTTGTTAAATCCACTTCAAAATCAGTGTAGATGAAGGGGAGGAGATGGGATGAAGGATTTTTAAGCCTTGATACAAGGGTGAATTGGCAAGACAAAATATTTAAGTGCCTTTGAACAGGGTATGGTAGTAGGTGCCAGGTGCACCAGTTTGTGTCAAGAACTGTAACGCTGCTGGGTTTTTTTATGCTCAACAGTTTCCCATGCGTATCAAGAGCAGTCCACCACTYAAAGGGCATCTAGCTAACTTGACACAACTGTGGGAAGCATTGGAGTAATCATGGACCAGCATCTCTGTGGAACGCTCTCGACACCTTGTAGAGTCCATGCCCCGATGTATTGAGGCTGTTCTGAGTGCAAAAGGTGGAGGGGGTTTTGCAACTCAATATTAGGAAGGTGTTCCTAATGTTTGGTATWTTYAGTGTATACACAAGTTTTATGATATGGAAATATGAGGTGCACTTTTGGCTTGCTTGTATGACATCAAAGCGGTATTTATTATAATCCTCAACGTATCATCTTTCAAAATACATAGAGTACTCGTAATTTACAGCATTTCCCTCACAAAAATGTGAAAAAAGTTGCCCAATTAGCGGGAGGGATGWGGGCAGCTTTTTGTCACGCGTTGTGTTCAAGTTCAGAATGTCTGTCGTCAAAACCCATACAGAGCTGYGAAACAGAGACCCTGACCTCTGACGTCATGTATAGCATGTCACTGTACAGTCACTGCGTTCCAATTTAGACGCTTATCAGTGTCCAAATGTTCAAACCCTATATGGTGACGAGTGTAAAGGGCTACGACAATTTATCACCGGGGACTGGCTTGAAATACTCCACCGAAGAAGAAAATCAAGTTATGTTGAATCAGGCGCTCCTACACTAGCCTCTGAGTCTAACAACCACTGGGTCCTCCTGGTGAAATGGTCCTCATGTAATCCTGTGGGTGTGTAGCTTGTAAACCTCTCTGAGACAAAGTGCAGAACACAATGGGCAAAAGAGAAGCTTTATTCTTCACGTGTCTCTCTGTCTGGTCACTAGGCTGCTGTTGTTGAAGGTATTGGGCTAAAGTCAAGGCAGTGCGATGTCTGTAATCTGCATTTGTTTGAATCCTGGCATCAGTATTTCACCATGCTGGTGTTTTAGTGCAGTTAGGGCAGTGTGTGTAGGGCACTAGGCAGGTGTTGATGATGTTGGCATTGTGCAGTGTGTTTGGGTGTGTGTAGTATGTTGGTGTGTGTGTAGTGTGTGTTCAGTGTGTATCCAGAGTGTGATATCATAGGGCAGTGTGTGTGCAGTGACCAGCTCGTGTGCAGACTGTGATATCAGGGCAGTGTGTGTGCAGTGGACCCAGCTCGTGTGCAGACTGTGATATCATAGGGCAGTGTGGTGCAGTGACCAGCTCGTGTGCAGACTGTGATATCATAGCGGCAGTGTGTGTGCAGTGACCAGCTCGTGTGCAGACTGTGATATCAGGGCAGTGTGTGTGCAGTGACCAGCTCGTGTGCAGACTGTGATATCATAGGGCAGTGTGTGTGCAGTACCTGCATGACCTTGGTCTGTATCTCCTCCAGCTGGGATCGTTTGCTGCGTTGGCGACACACCTCCTGGTACTTAGTGTACTGTTCCCTGAGGGAGTCCAGCAGCTTCATGACCTGAAATAATAGTTTATCTTGTATAGTATTTGTATGTTWTGTGTGAATTTTGATGTTATATGTTTACTATACATCTTTACATCTTATCCGACTTGCCATAACTGAAGTTCCCTCTGGGAAAAATGCAGTTATTCTATTGTACCTGTGGCTGGGCCAGTAGCTCGTCATCCATGGGGGACCAGGCCACACCACCTCCCTCTGACCCATTAAACCTCCGCTGCTGCAGCTCTGACAGCAACTCATGACCTGAAGGGGAGAGAGGAGATGGGGATGGTCATAGGGGGAATGGTAGTGAGAGAAATATATATATGTATGTGTGTGTGAGAGTGAGAGCGAGACAGCCAGAGAGAGAGAGAGAGCCAGAGACAGCCAGAGAGAGAGAGAGAGACAGCCAGAGAGAGAGAGAGAGACAGACAGCCAGAGAGAGAGAGAGAGAGACAGACAGCCAGAGAGAGAGAGAGACAGACAGCCAGAGAGAGAAAGAAATGTGTACTACAGTACAGAATGTAGACGACAGCAAGTTCCTCCTTGTCAGCCATTAAGTTGCAATATACATTTCAGAGGTGCATTATTGTGGAGTAGTACTTCGGGGGAAAGATTGGTATTCATTTATTCATAATACCAACATCAACAGCATCCCAACCTCTTTAAACAGAGATTAATTACACTGGAAAGCCTTCCAAGTACGTTCTTCGATAACAGCACATAACAAATAGGACAGAGTATTGTTCTTATATCATGCTCTTATTCTATCTCACGCTATATCTCCTAGCCTGTCTGTTGTGCCTGTAACAACACAAACAAGAGTGACAGGGCAGCCCAAGCCCTCTTCTTCATTACGCAAGACATTCGCTCAGAGAGCGAGCGAGAAAGAGAGAGGGTATCAGGCGTTGTGTAGGAAGTATCCCAAATTGCACCCTATTCTCAATATAATGCACTACTTTTAGCAAAGGCCCATGGGTTTCTGGTCAAAAGTAGTGCCCTATGTAGGGAATAGGATGCAATTTGGGACACATACAGAGTGAGTTCTTCTGTGGGAAGCACAGTACCAGAGACGCGTTGGGCTGACCGTCCATTCCCCAACCACCAGACAAAGCTCCTTTTATTGGGACAGCTCTGCATGTGCTGGCCTTCCAGGGTTGTGTCCCATAGAACACCCTATTCTCTTTATAGTGCAGTACTTGGCCCTGGTCAGACATAGTGCACTATGAAGGGAACAGGGTGCCATTTGGACTCAGACCAGCTCTGCTCTGGCCTTCCTCTGAATGGGTAAATATTTTCACTGTAGTAAAACCGTTCAAGTGACACACTACTCGCCACTAGGCCTGCAAATAAAATTACTGGGTCTACGTCCCAAAAGGGTGCCTTTTGGGACGCACGCTAGGAGTCTGTTTAATGAATGGTTATGCAGAGTGGAAAATGTCTTCTCTGCTGGTGGCGTGCACCATCTCTGCATCCTGTACCATTCAACTGAAATGGAGTTCAGACTGGTTTAGAAACACACAGCTCTACCAGCTAGGCTACCTGGATTCAGCTATTTGTATTAACAATGACTTGTGCACAAAGATTGGTATAATTACCGGTTTGTAGAACTGTTTCAGGATCAAGCGATGGTAGGAAGTTACTATCTGGTGGCCTGGGAGAAAGATAAGTAAGCAATGTGTTTACTGGCCTGTGTGTTCAATTCCCTTTCCTCAATCATGGATACTTAGAGCAAAAATAGATATAATAGTCAATACCTTTCTTTGTCTAATTGGTTGCTTTTCTCACTCTCGTTGATGACCACCAGTTCATCTAGAAGGGATGTGGACTCTTTGGTAAACTTCTCAAAGACCTGAGGAAAAACAAATGAGTAACAATGTACATGCATGTTTGTCACATAACAACAGGATTGGGGTGAATTCCATTTAAACTCAGGAAGTAAACCATATTCAAATTCCACATTTTCCTCATTGAAAAGCATGGAAGAGAATTTCAGTGTACTTCCTGAATTGACTGGAATTGATCCCAACCCTGCATAATGTCATTGTTATATACATTTTCATCTGTAGGATTCAAAAGTGATGTCCAAATGTGTGCTATTGTACACAGTCACAGTGCATTTGCTCACAAAACTACCTCCAACTTCCTTCATACTGGACATAGAGACATACAAATGGACTCTGGGGAACTAGATAAAAGGGCCTCATTGCCAAAATCCTGAAGTATCCCTTTAAAATGGTGGCTAGGCTTACCAGTCTTTTGTTCAGCCAGTCCATGTGATCATACACCAGACTTCCTCCGAACTCATCAGTCAGCTGACAGGGCTCGATGTAGCGTGTGAGCTTATTGGCAGATACCAGAATGACCTGGAACAAGAGAACAGACAGGGTCAGAGCCAGTTATTAAATCCCCACTGTGGATTAAGGAATTGTATTATTTCATCATCACGCTAATCTCATCCAAGTTTGGACAGTATAAAAGCATGATTCAAGTTCGTAAAATGTAGAAACAATTGATCAAGTGGAGCAAGGCCTAAACACAGCTGGTGGCATGGTGTGACGGCCTTGCATACTGGTTAAGTTAACAACTTTTCAATGTTAACAACTCACACTGACTAGATAGCGGTAAAGTTTTCAGTTCGACACATCAACGTTGACGTCCCAGACAAACTAGATAGGGATTGGAATAGGATTCTGGGAGAGGCCTATACAGACACATCTCTCTGTAAGCCCTGCGCCTGTTATCTTCTACGGCTGTTCCTCCTGCTTAATACAGGCCTGTTTAGATGTAGCAAGGGGATGGGAGGCAACCGCTGACCATACAGATGAGATGAACACAGCAGAACGTTTTCCACCAGGGACAGASTGGACAGGGAGACCACGGCCCATACAGATGAGATGAACACAGCAGAACGTTTTCCACCAGGGACAGACTGGACAGGGAGACCACGGCCCATACAGATGAGATGAACACAGCAGAACGTTTTCCACCAGGGACAGACTGGACAGGGAGACCACGGMCCATACAGATGAGATGAACACAGCAGAACGTTTTCCACCAGGGACAGACKGGACAGGGAGACCACGGYCCATACAGATGAGATGAACACAGCAGAACGTTTTCCACCAGGGACAGACTGGACAGGGAGACCACGGCCCATACAGATGAGATGAACACAGCAGAACGTTTTCCACCAGGGACAGACTGGACAGGGAGACCACGGTCCATACAGATGAGATGAACACAGCAGAGGGTCCATATTCAGAAAGAGCCGTTTTGTCTTTCAGATCATAATGAATAAGACAGCGATGGCCTAATCCTAGATCAGCATTCATACTTTGAGATGATTTATGAATATGGGCCCTGAACTCCAGTCTTCAACACAAACATCCTGGATATGTCCTGTCAGAGTGAAGGAAAATACTTACATCACAATCTCCAAATAACGTCAATTCTCGTCAAGATATCTGCCTGTCTGATGTCATGTGTGGGTGTGTTGAGACGTATCAGATCTATCTGTTTTCAGACACTAATGGAGTGTAAAGTCAGAAATAGATGTCTTGTATTATCCCCATGTTGTGATTCATCACCAGCCTATGCTGTGAATATTACTCAGTGAAGATCAGATACTACTTATCCTAACCTGTACACACAGAGACGTAACTCATACTCCCCTCACCCAGAAGATTAAAGTGAGAGCGTGTGCAGCATGAATAAAGAGATGAGAGAGCTTAAAGGTCAAATACAAGTGAACCCTCTGTATCTCAGCAGTCTACCATAATCTGGATGGTTTGTTTTTATTCAAGATTTGCATAATGACATACTCTCCTTTTAAATCCCCCCCGGTATGGTGACCCTAAACAAAACATCCTAGCTCCGACCAACCGCATCACACGCTGAAAGCAGAGAACTGACTGGTGTGTGTATCACAATCTGAGACCAGAAACCTGAGTGGCAGGCTGCCAGCCCCTTGCACACATCCTCAATGTTGGCCATAAGATGCTAAACACACACTCCATCTACAATGCCATCAACCCTGGAGAACTATATAGTTAGGCATCAACCCTGGAGAACTGTATAGTCAGGCATCAACCCTGGAGAACTGTATAGTTAGGCATCAACCCTGGAGAACTGTGTAGTTAGGCATCAACCCTGGAGACTGTGTAGTTAGCATCAACCCTGGAGAACTGTGTAGTTAGGCATCAACCCTGGAGAACTGTATAGTTAGGCATCAACCTGGAGACTGTGTAGTTAGGCATCAACCCTGGAGAACTGTGTAGTTAGGCATCAACCCTGGAGAACTGTATAGTTAGGCATCAACCTGGAAACTGTGTAGTTAGAGATCAACCCTGGAGAACTGTACTAGTTAGGCATCAACCCTGGAAAACTGTGTAGTTAGGCATCAACCCTGGAGAACTGTGTAGTTAGGTATCAACCCTGGAGAACTGTGTAGTTAGGTATCAAACCTGGAGAACTGTGTAGTTAGAGGCTATCATAATGTTTTGTTAATCTCTGTAGAAATCAAAGCAAAACACACATACAATCACCATCATCATCATGCTGCAGTGAAAACATGATGCTAATGCAGATTATTAACATTTCTCCACATGCAGACAGACTGACTCATTGATAAATATTCATGGTTGTAAAGCAATCCCTGGTTGTAAAGCAATCCCTAGAGTGTGTGTGTGTATCAATCCACATTGTCGTGTGGAATAAATGGAGGCCTCTTCATCTGCCTATGACTAACAAGGTTAGGAGAATCACACACAGGCTTTCTGATTGCATGTGCATTTATTTCTATCGCGATTAGCCTCCAAATAAGAAGGAAGAAAACTGTAGCCTGAAGTTTCTAGTTAAATTGTGATGGCAGATTGGCAACCTCCCAAAGAGAAGAGAAGCAGTAAGAAAAACAGAACAGACCCATCCCTTCTCTTCCACGGCCCACTATGTATCAAATTACATCTGGATAGAGACATTTGCACATGAAACCAACCTCAATCTATCCCTCTCTGGGCATGTATTCACACAGTTATAGAGTAGGGGTGCTGATCTAGGATCAGTTTTGTCTTAACTTACATCTTAATGTATATGAATATATGGAGAGGAGGTACCTGGACCCATAACCACAAAGTGCCTCTGAGTAGGAGTGCTGATCTAGGATCTGTATATATAATCTGACTCAATATGATCTAAAAGGAAAAACTGATCCTAGATCAACACTCCTACTCGGAAGCTTTTCAAATATGGACCCTGGGATGTAAAATCAGCTCACAATCCTAATCGAAGTGCTTTGAAACTGAAAGGCAAATCAAGCAGAGCATTTTGTGTCAGGGTTTAAAACCACAGTGGCATTATTGTTCAGTTGCGTCTCAGTGAGTCAGCTCTCTACCATAAGTGTTGCTTTGTCTCACTGTGAGATCATTCCATTAACAGAAGAACGTGTCCCCTCAAAATAGAATGGCCTTGTTTGAGAACATCAAAACCATGATGTATTGTGGGTAAATTGTGACTTACTGACTTAAATACAAATAATAATCAGTACATGTTGCAAGGTGATTTGAAACGCAGTCCGTGTCGAACAAACCAAAAAGCTAGTTCMTTGAGGTTGAGGAGGCAGGCACTGAGTGAGACTGTTCATGCCCTGTTACACTTCCACATGCTCCAGTGTTCATACCAGATTGGTTGTGGGCAGTAGAACCCAATACAAGTCAGCCAACCACTTAGTTCAAAGATATTTCATTCTCAACACCTCAACAGTAATGTTAGATGAATAAAAGTATCTAACTAAACTAGGTCAATTTCACAATTTTTAAGTATTCTCCCCCAATTCCCTTTTATTTCCAATCCCAATAAACGGACCACCTCTGCCATCTAACAGAGCCATCTGGTGAAGCAGGGGAGTTATAGGGAGGGAGAGCTAGAGGGTACTTCTGGCCCAGATCATTACGCAACTGTTGGGAGCAAAATCAACAAGAAAGACCTCTACTGAGCAGTCTCAGGAATTAGTGTCAGGACACTTTACACACACACACACACACTAGACAGTAAACTTTCTGTCTTTCTAAGAGACACTTGTATACTGCAGCCTGCATCTGCTCTGGATCTACATGACCGTTGACAAGCAACATGATGATAGTATTAGTCCACGCTGAAGGAGACCATGCTGCAGACAGGTCTGACTGACTACTACTATGTATTCCTACTCCATACTTCCATTACTACCAAACAAACTAGCCTGTATCCTTCCACCATACTTCCATTACTATCGTTCTGTTGTGAGGAGTATTGTGAGAAAAGAGGAATAGAAACTTGTGTGTGTCCCATTCCTCTATTCATATAAATCCTTCAGCAAGTGATGACCAAAGACATATGGGAGGTTGAAATGGAGCAGGATGCATGAATGTTCTGATACAATGCTGACTTCCTTTTAAAATCACCACACAGTGCACTTAAAATAGACTCATGCTGCCATGCTGTCTACCACAACAGACCTTGGCCATCTATCTATCAGCCTCATTTGACAGAGAGCTTCATTACAGATTAAAATATGCATATTGGTCTCTAACATGTTGTCAGCAATTACCAATAAACCCCCAGAGTAACTGATAGGCTGTATTTGAGGGCTGTTGTGGAGCAGGCAACCACAAAAGAACCAGCGAAAATCACTAGAAATCACTAGTCATTGTAATAACACCACCCACATGAGTTACCTATACAGAATAAACAGATCTAAAGAACACCATTGCTGAAGGGGTTAACAACACAAGGCCAAATTGAATACTGACAATTAAATATCTATTCCTCTCTATCAATTTGTTTGCCACCCAACCACCAACGTTGGAATCATTGGTTTGTGAAGGAAAGTAAATTGAATTCCAGCCATAATTAGTCCCTCTGGGAGGTGACTGGGGATGCTGCTGCTCAGAGGAACAACATTATTAGGAGAGAGACAGAGAGAGACAGACAGAGAGAGACAGAGAGAGAGAGACAGAGGAGACAAAGACAAAGACAGAGACAAAGACAGACAGAGACAGACAGACAGAGAGAGAGAGATGCAGAGAGAGAGAGAGAGAAAGAGAGGAGGAAAACACATAGATGTAGCAAGATAGACAGAGAGGAATAAGACACTCACCTCAAAGCCTAGTCTGTCCTTCTCCTTCCAGAAGCAGAAATGAGTGACCTTCTTGTCCCAGAATTCATCAGGCTTCACCACACACACCAGAGACACCTCTGCTGGAATCACGTTCTATAAATRATGGGATAATATGAAGAAAAATAAATAAATAAAATAAGCAAAATGGTAAAGGCTTTCAATGGCTTACTGGACACATTCAAATCCAGAAACAGAAATATCATCCCCAAAACAATTCAGTGTTTTCCCTATATGCATTTAGCAGTGGCGCACCGCCATATTCTAAATTCCTTTACTTTAGATTGTGTGTATTGTTAGATATTACTGCACTGTTGGAGCTAGAAACACAAGCATTTCGCTACACCCACAATAACATCTGCTAATCACGTGTATGTGACAAATAACATTTTGATTTGACGATGGCTGCCACTGCAAATAAATCAATAAATATTTAAATAAAAAAAATAAAAAAATAGTTTTCGGTTTGGTAAAAACATTGTCAGTGTAAACTTAAACCAGATATAAGGCATGTAGAAAAGATAATGGAGCAATCTATTTTTAAATAAGATCATCTTTGAGAACTAACAATCACCAAAATAAAAACTAGTCAGGTAGAATCTAAAAGTAAAAAATGTCATGGCAATGGGGCCCCCATGGATTTTGTTATAACGTTTGAGTCACTCAGGTAGCATAAGAACAAGGCATAAGCCATGACAAAATGTGTATAATTGCAGGAAACTAGCTTTAAAACAGAAAAATTGTGTCTCTGTGGCCAAGAGCAAGGCCTCTAAAACCGCACCATTTTTCAATAACTGTTTAGCACATCAGTTTTTCCATGAAATCCTGCAGTGAATTTCCCCATCCCATCACATGGTAGGCCACTAAATGAGGAGTAGCTTGCAGCAGCATTTTCCCCTGACAGTGCCAGGCAGATTAGTGTCAACAGATAGTACATTTCATACTGTCATCTTATCTTTCCTGGTCCTGTTTCTGCAGAGGTCTATGGATAGCAGGGGACTGGCGATATCTACCAAGAGCATTTTACACCGTATAGTCAATCTGCAGTGACAAAACCAGGTAAGGGCAGACAGGGAAGAATGCAGGCTACAGTACAACAGACCTGGGTTCAAACAGTATTTTAAATCTTTCATAAACCTTGAGCGTTTTCTCTAGCATGCCTAGAGTGCCAGATGGGCGGGGTTTACAGTTTKGGGACTATTTCATTAAGCCAAGCAAGCTCAAACAAGCATAGCTAAATTATTTTAAATGATTTCAAACAGTATTTGAACCCAGGTCTCTGGCAGACAGACTGCAGACCACAGTCTGCTGACATTGACCTCCATCCACTCTGCAGTGTGGCCGGAGCCTGGGTCCTGTTCATTAGGCATCAAATGGAAGAAAATGACTAAAACAGGGAGGGACAATGGTGTAAAATGTTTTACTAGGGTGCCCTAATTAGCACAACACAGAGCCTGGACTTCAGGGAAAAACGCTAAGTATTGTTTAACGGTATAATCAGGCAGCCTCGTCAAGATATTTAATTCCTACTCTTCTTAAAATCTAATCAACTTAGATTCCTTTTTGTCTTAATTACTTTCACTTGATTGCTGGTGATGCATTTGATCTGAGATGTCTATTTATTTGATTCGTTTAGTGAGTTTTTTTGGGGGACCACGCACAATGCATATTGCCCCAGATTTGGCTCCATAGCCCATCACTGTAATGTTTTACGACATTTGGAGGGTTATTATTTATTATGCAGGTAGGGTCAACAGAGACGAGACACCGACAGAACACAACATCTGGGTGGACCACCATTTTATTTCTCCTCCCAGCTCTTTGTCACATTCTGATTGGTAGAGAGGTGTTAACGTGGTATGGGTAGACCTAGATCGTTCCCCTGTGGAAACTTCATGCCCACATCTGCTTCTCACTCGGACATATGCTCCTCTATACTGCGCTAATTAATCATTACACTCATGAATATTCACTAGGATAAATATAAATAGAGAGTCGTGGGTTTTAAAGAGTTAAACCTACTGAACATTGTTAAATAGGCCATTGGGAACAGAACACATCATGTTAAAGTATTTTTACATCCTCACCCGCCACTAGTCTTTTTCTAATACAACAAAGCATGGCATTGGAATCTTCTTCTTATCTAGCCTGGGTGTGTTATAGCAGACTGTATAGAAACAGTCAGGAGAATAAAAATTAACACTGTGCTGATTCTCTGTGTCCTACCAGCAACATGAACCCCTTCTTTTTTCAGTTCCTACCTGCAACATCAGTACCACAGTCTTCACGATGTTCCACTGTGACTTTCGTCCGTCCACGATGACTGTGAAGCCTCTTGCTTTGCACTTGTCACTGATGAGAGAAGACGAGAAAGATGGTGATTATTTGTCCACCTGTAATAATGTGTGCTCTTGTTCCTTGAATTTCACACCAAGGATCCCAGTATAGCAAGCATCCCACTGGGAACCCACAACCTTAGCGCCATGTTCATACTAACTGAGCCAGACAGGACCATAAAGCCTAGATGAATACAGATCAGAAATTGTGTGATCATCATGCAGAAGTCACAAGCTAACATAGCATGATCTTCCTTAACTTTTGGTCCTCTCTCCTACACACCCACGTAGCAGAACTAGCTCAATCCAAATAGAACACAGAGTTTAATGTGCGTCCAATACTGTTGCTATGCAAGTGCATTTTCAAAGGCAATGGAGCCAAAATCCCTTTTAGAGGCCTACAGATCAATATGAGAATAATAGAATGTCAGCCAGATAAAGGACAGGCTCTGTGCTCACATTCCATTGGCTAATAAAAGTAGACTACCTTAACAAGCAATGCTCTCTGCCTAATTAAATAATAGTGGTAAGTATTTCCAAATCAAGCTGCTGTGTATGTGGTATTTGGACATGATGAATACAATGATCTATTGAACTGTAAATAATAAAGAACCATGATTTTGGGGGGGGATCTTTGAAGGACCCACTGGAACATGCTCCCAAAAAGCATGCTATCCAATTGAAACCCCATTTTAATATATCTATAAGTCAGTGGTGATAATACAGTGTGTGCCAGTGATTGATTCTTGCCTGGGGATGCCGAGGAGATAGTCCAGCGTGGAGCTGAGCTCCTCCATACTGGTCTGTTCTGTACATAGTGGAATGGTTAGGATCAGTCCACTGCGTCTGTCTTTGCCTCCTGTGAATGTGAAACAACCAGAAAAATAACTGTTATTAATCTTTATTTATACAGATTAGTCTCATTGAGATAACGTTTATTTTGCAAGAGAGACCTAGTGTATCTACCGTAGTGGGTGTACCCATGAGTGTGCCAGTCAAATTGCTATGGTCAGAGGTTCCAAGGCCATTTTATTCCTTCTAATTCTATGGTATCTACACTGATTCACCTTACAAGTCATTAACAATGAATTTTCAAAGAATGCACACTAAAAAGGTGTGTATAAAGAGGACTGTGTGTAAATAACAGTCATATAATGGCAGACTTTGGAGAAGGTCGGGCAGAACCAAGTATTCCAAGTACGGCCGGCCAAGAATAATCTATTAAAGGAGGAGGAGTGTCTTGTAAACGCCACGGACAGCGGTAATGATGGTGGGAGCTCTGCCTCTGGATGTGTCCCAAATGATGTCCTAGTCTCTATGTAGTGCACTACTTTTGACCAGAGCCCTATTGGCCTTGGTCAAAAGTAGTGCACTATATAGGGAATATGGTGCCATCTGGGACATACCCTCTGACTCAAAAGCTCCTGCTACGTCGCTTTGTTCCTCGTAACACAACTGTATAATGATAAGGGGGATGAACCAAAGGAGTGCCTAGTGCCACATGTCAGGGTTAAAGGAGTAAAAGCAATTAAAAGCAACAGTTATTCTCATCAAAGTTAGTTTTGTGTCCACTAGGAGTCAGTGACATAAAAGCAACAACTATTTGTCAAAGTCAGTCTTCTGTCAAGCCAGTGTGAGTCAGGTAGTCAGATTGTCACTTCCCTGAATGAAAAGTAGTTGCTTTGTTCTTTCTTTTATATGTGTAAGACTCTAAACACAGGAAACCACATAGTTGATTGTTGTGATTTTCCTGAAAATAATCGGTGTCTATTCGAGACTTTTACTAGTCTGGAAAAAAACAATAAACTAACAGAAGTCTTTAAATGATGCTCACCGGCACATTTCTTTATTTTATTGTCTAAACTATTATTTTGTCAAAATGTGAAATTGAATCTCAAGAGAAACCCCATTTACTCTCAAACTAAATGTGTGTGAGTGTATGCAGTACAGCAGCTCAATCTCAAAACATTTTTCTCTTTGAAGCAAACAAGAAAGAAAATCCATATTTATCCATTTGTGAAATGACCTCTTAGCTAGTATTTCATTAGACTTTAGTGTAACAAGAATAAACATCTATTCTATTCTAATGCCACAAGCATTCATTTTGTTGTGTACCTAGTAAGTCAATGAGACCTTCAACAGTATCTGAACACAGAGTCCCTCCCTGATGCAGCCCTGGTGCTGTGACCTTCAAATCAGCATCATCAACAAGATGAGAAACCTCATTCTGTCAGCAGCAGGCAGGACAGAACAACAGGCTATTATCACGAAACACTGCCTGCCAGAGCCAAGAATAGAGAGGGGGATTTATCAGACCACCCAAGGACTAGCTACTACACTCCTAGACCAAGGACTAACACTACACTCCTAGACCAAGGACTAACACTACACTCCCTTCAGAGGCTAGAGAGGGATGAGGAGCACATCAATAACACAGCAACTTGAGCAACTTGATGAAAATGAGAGCTAGATGTGGGGTACACACAAAGCTTCACAATCCTGGGAATTATACGAGCATGCATAACTTCAAGTTAATTTTTAGTCAACTCTGCCTGCCTTTACTTCCTTGATAATGCTGGCTCTCACCGCTGTACACTTATTTCACTGACTGAGAATGTTCAATAAGCAGCAGAAAAAGTGCTTGAGCCAGTTGCATGAGGACAAAGGTAAAGTAATAGTAGTAGATGTGGCACTACTGTTGGGCATTTCCATGTAAACATGATCACTGGTAAATGTAATGTTAAGCTTAGCAATGTAAATGCGGTGCGGATCATTCCAAGAAGCCATCTCTGTCAACAGTAAAGATAAACAGCTTCGACTGACTGGAGGATATTATTACCTGACAAGAAGGCTAGGCGTTTCTTCAGAATGGGCAGTATGTTGGTAGCCTCCATACTGGCAAGTTCCCCCCTGCAGTCTGAAAAGTAAACATATAGGTTATAGCAAAGCAGGTGATGCACATAATAATCATTAGATGATCACACACACATACAAATTAGCATATAGCACTGTCATCCCTGTCAATTACAAGCCAACTGACAACGAAACACCAAGATGCTTTACCTTCCTAGAAATCAAAGGTACCTCTTTCAAACATTTCCTTCTGGGCCCATGTTCTGTAACGAGGACACAGAGACAAAAACAAGTCAACACTATAGATTTTTTATTTTTTATTTTTTTATTTCACCTTTATTTAACCAGGTAGGCTAGTTGAGAACAAGTTCTCATTTGCAACTGCGACCTGGCCAAGATAAAGCATAGCAGTGTGAACAGACAACACAGAGTTACACATGGAGTAAACAATAAACAAGTCAATAACATGGTAGAAAAAAAGAGAATCTATATACAATGTGTGCAAAAGCATGAGTAGGCAATAAATCGAATAATTACAATTTAGCAGATTAACACTGGAGTGATAAATCATCAGATGAACATGTGCAAGAAGAGATACTGGTGTGCAAAAGAGCAGAAAAGTAAATAAATAAAAGCAGTATGGGGGGTGAGGTAGGTAAATGGGTGGGTAGTTTACAGATGGACTATGTACAGCTGCAGCGATCAGTTAGCTGCTCGGATAGCAGATTTTTAAAGTTGTTGAGGGAGATAAAAGTCTCCAACTTCAGAGATTTTTGCAATTCGTTCCAGTCGCAGCAGCAGAGAACTGGAAGGAAAGGCGTCCAAATGAGGTTTTAGCTTTAGGGATGATCAGTGAGATACACCTGCTGGAGCGCGTGCTGCGGGTGGTGTAGCCATCGTGACCAGTGAACTGAGATAAGGCGGCACTTTACCTAGCATAGCTTGTAGATGACTGGAAGCCAGTGGGTCTGACGACGAACATGTAGCGAGGGCCAGCCGACTAGGGCATACAGGTCGCAGTGGTGGGTCGTATAAGGTGCTTTAGTAACAAAACGAATGGCACTGTGATAAACTGCATCCAGTTTGCTGAGTAGAGTGTTGGAAGCTATTTTGTAGATGACATCGCCGAAGTCGAGGATCGGCAGGATAGTCAGTTTTACTAGGGTAAAGTAGCAACTAGCTCAATATTGACAATCATATTGACAAACAAATCATCCACTAATAAGGAATCAAGACATACCTTATTACTGTGTCAGAACAAAAATAATGTCCAAGAACCATTTTGTTAGTCTATGGTTTGAGGCTATGAAGAATGACGTGTGAACTGTTCTAATATATTCTATTAGCCTTAAACACAGTAATAAAATGGCTTGTTTTGCGGTATTGGGAGGATTACCCATCTGGACTGTCTTGTCTTAACTGAATTGAATGATACATAAACCACTGCAGTACATCATCATATCCTTTTGGTCAAATCTGTTCTCAACATATTTTTATCCCAAACACAGCAGAATGATAGATTTACATGGTCACTGGCCAAAACAGCGTGGGGAAACATTTGAAACCCATTAGTAGATTGCAATGCAGCAAACCCTGACCTACTGCACAGTAATGAGCCACCCACTGGCATATTACCATTGATTGTCACAAACTGCACCCTATTACCTACAATGTACACTACTTTTGACCAGAGCCCTATGTGCACTGGTCAAGGTAGTTCACAACATAGTGAATAGGGTGCCATTTGGGATACCCTGGTTTAGTGTACATATCTCTCACAAGCTTTCATGTAGTGCATCTGAGTTATCCAGGCAATTATACAAACCATAATAACCATCTATTATTCAATAACCTTATCCTGGAGTCATGACTAAGTAGCTATATTTGTAGGAAAAGTTGGGTTTGCTTTTCTTTCCTGGAAAGTTGGTGTCTTTGAGCTATTCTAGAACAAATATGATTATGATGTGTAGTTCAAACTGGCTACTGTAATTAGCCACTGGTGAATAGTCTTACGCAGTACAAAAAAGTACTCAAATATATGCACTCACTACTGTAAGTAGCTCTGGATAAGAGTGTCTGCTAAATGACTCAAATGTACTCATTCTCACACTCCAAGAATAAATAGTTATTCCTATTTGGAGGCTGTAATTGATGACAATAACAATGCTATTTATTGTGATGGACAAAAATTACATTATTCCTTCTATTTCAACATTAGACTACTCCTAAAGCATTGCTAATATGTGGCTACAATAGTTTTCACATGCTTCAAAAGTAGAGTAATTTGATATTGGTGACATTTTCAATGACATGGCCACGATGCATAGGCTACGTATGCAAMGGGCATTTAGGAGCGAGGACAACACTAGGTATGGTTGACAATAATCAACAGACATAACTATATTTCATACATTTAGGTTAAATTCCAAGTTCCCGATATGCTCGATATTATCCTTATGTGGTGGCAAATCATTACAATTGTTTTTATAGTAAGCACACAGCAGGCACGAGACAAAAGCCCTAAAATCGAAGGACCCACCTCCCTGGCCTTCTCATCACAAAAAAATCGAAATTGTAAAATCCTTTATACATATTGTAATGTATGAAAAGGATAATCTATGTCCCATTTGCTCACCCGTGCTGAATAAAAATCCGCGTTCGTATCACTTCGTAGCAGTAGCACGAGGTTTTCCCCAACTGACTACACAACCAATGCTAAACTGTTATAGTGAGTAGGCTATGCAGACACAATGACCTATATTCCTGAAATTGAATCTCGCTCTAACCCGTGTTCGCAATATAATCCTTGTATGAAAATGATACCGTTTGTTGCGGCAAAGGGACGATTTCCTTCTTACCTCAGACGAAACAGGACGAATTATGTATGTATCAATATACGACGTTGAATCAATGTAGCCTGTAGGAGGAGTTTCTATTGAAAAATCCCAGTTTATCTGACCGAGCTCCACTGATTTATTGGACTGTAGGCGATCACATCTGTAACATCTTTCAAGGCTTAGAACTCGTTAGAAAAAATATTGTATCGTCAAAAGTTACAACTCCGCCATATCTATACTGGATTGTTATTAAAATATGGTTTGTTTTCAGGGGGCTGGACTGTTACTACGGAGGCAACTCCCAAACGGACAATACATGCAATAGAGCGCCCTCCGACATATGTGAAGCTAGCCATAATAGTGGCATTTATGGTTCGCCTTCAAAATAAAAGGCACTCATTGAAAGTCATGCAAATAGATACAGACAGTGGAATCATGCCATATTTGGACTAGATAATGCTAAACAACGTTGGAAAGTTGTTATATAAATTCAACAAAAGTTAATTTGAGAGAAAAAATACAAATCTTCAGAGTAGCAGTCTACTCAGCGACAACCACATAATACAATTGTGAAGAGTTTATAACAGGGGCACCGGTGGAAAGGCGAGAAGGAGTTGAACGGAGCCCTATGTCAGTCACACCAGCTCCCATGCTTGGCATTCATACTCCAATGCCAGCTGCTCCTGGTATTTTAGGTCCTTAAAGGGCGCTGCAAAATTTGCACGGCGATGCGGTACCGAGCTCAATTTGGCCTCTGTGTGCCTATGGAGACTCCGCCATTGCGTCACACCCTCCATATGGAGCCTCCGACCACATTGTCGGATCAAGCATAAAAAGTACCACATGGTCAATCCCATTTGTGCATTGGCCATGTAGGATTTATGGTGATATGGCATTTGCAGAAGTCGGGGCATTCATACTTCTTGTGCTTCGCCGAGCAGTACAGAGCTGTTGTGAAGGAAGTTGTCAAGGAAGTGAGTTTGTGTTTATACAGAATCCCCACCCACTCCTACCGTCAACCAATCATGTCAATGCGGAACTACACTGAGCTATACAGACCCTCAGCGTTCAAATAAAAATTGGGAGGCGCACGGCAATGCGGTATGGAGCTCAATTTGGCGCTCCACAATTGTGTCACACTCCATATGGAGCATCCAAACACATTTTGGATCAAGCATAAATTGGCGTTTACCCAGCCATTGCGACGTGGGAAGTGCATTACAAAGACCTGAAAGTGATTACAAGTGACATTGCATGGTTTTAGTAATTTGCAAAAGATAGTCTTGGAAATTGTGAATTTCACTTATGTCATGTGTTTATGCAACTAGTAATGTTTTTTAAGGATTTACCTGAGTCCACTTCAACAGACAACCTAAGGCATGGAGAAGTTATTTTATTGTTTTAATATAATTTTTTTACCCTTTTTTCTACCCAATTGGTCGTTACAGTCTTGTCCCATCGCTGCAACTCCCGTACGGACTCGAGAGAGGCGAAGGTCGAGAGCCGTGCGTCCTCTGAATCACAACCCAGCCAATCTGCACTGCTTCTTGACACAATGCCCGATTAACCCAGAAGCCAGGCCCGCCACAGGAGTTGCTAGTGTGCGATGGGACAAGAACATCCCTGCCGGCCAAACCCTCCCCTAACCCAGATGACGCTGGGCCGATTGTGCGCTGCCCCATGGGTCTCCCGGTCATGGCCGGCTGCGACAGAGCCTGGACTCGAACCCAGATTCTCTAGTGGCACAGCTAGCACTGCAATGCAGCGCCTTCGACCACTGTGCAACTCAGGAGGCCCATGGAGAAGTTCTTTAAACTATTTTCCTGCGCGATGGCTGGATGGACTGTCTCTAAGGTTGTTACAAGGAGCTAGTAGGCAGACAATATCCGGGACATTGTCTGGCTCTAGGAGTGGACATGAAGCCAAAAGCCAGGCCATCATGACCTGTGCGACCAGCTTGGCATGGGCAAAATTTCATCTACTAAGGCAGGGTTTCCCAAATTCTGTCCTGGGACCCCCCCCCCCCCTGGGTTTGGGAAACCCTGCCTTAGATTATTCAAATAATCAAAGCTTGATGATGAGTTGGTTATTTGAATCAGCTTTGTAGTGCTATGGCAAAAACCAAAATGTGTACCCAGGGGTAGGGCCCCAGGACTGAGTTTGTGAAACTCTGCAAAAAGGCAGAAATGTGAGAATCACCAACCACCAGGACAACCTAAGGCAGTGTTTCCCAAACTCGGTCCCCAGGACTCCAAGGGGTGCATGTTTAGTTTTTTGCCGTAGCACTACACAGCTGATTCAAATAATCAACTAATCATTAAGCTTGAATGAATCTCTATAGTGCTAAGGCAAAAACCACAACATGCACCCCTGGGGGTCCCGAGGACCGAGTTTGGGAAACACTGAACTAAAGAAAGAAAATAAGATATTTTGGTGAAATATATGTCCTAAAACTATCATAGTAAATTAAGATTGTGGGCTGTAGGTGTTACTGTGAAATACAAATAATAAGGGGGAAATAAAACTCAAAACTTGTAAACCATAGAACATGCAATACAAAAAAGAATGCCCTTATTTCTAGTATGTAGATTATTTAGCGTTTATACAGTTATGAAAATTAAACTACTAATCATCTCTTTACCTGAGATTTCTCTCGGCCAGCGGGTTTTGTGGTGCTAGGGGCAGGGTTGTATGGCGAATGGGTCCAATTGTTAGCTCTGTTAGCTCTCCAGCAGAGATCCCTTACTGGAACTTTGAAATGCCCGTGTGTCAATCTAAGTAACATAATAAAAAAATACCCATGAAAATATATCAGTTTAAACTAGAGATTCCTTGACTAACCTGTACCCCCGCACATTGACTCGGTACCGGTACCCCCTTTATATAGCCTCGTTATTGTTATTTTATTATGTTACTTTTTTTTTTTTTTTTTACTTTAGTTTATTTGGTAAATATTTTCTTAACTCTTTCTTGAACTTTATTGTCGGTTAAGGGCTTGTAAGTAAGCATTTCACAGCGATGTCATTTACAAAATATCCCCCAACACTCTACTCAGCAAACTGGATGTAGTCTATCACAATGCCATCCGTTCTGTCACCAAAGCCCCATATACTACCCACCACTGCGACCTGTATGCTCTCGTTGGCTGACCCTCACTACATATTCGTCGCCAAACCCACTGGCTCCAGGTCATCTATAAGTTTTTGCTAGGTAGAGCCCCGCCTTATCTCAGCTCACTGGTCACCATAGCAACACCCACCCGTAGCACGCACTCCAGCAGGTATATTTCACTGGTCATCCCCAAAGCCAACACTTACTTTGGCCGCCTTCCTTCCAGTTCTCTGCTGCCAATGACTGGAACAAATTGCAAAAATCACTGAAGCTGGAGTCTTATATCTTCCTCTCTAACTTTAAGCATCAGCTGTCAGAGTAGCTTACCGATCACTGTACCTGTACACAGCCAATCTGTAAATAGCACACCCAACTACCTCATCCCCATATTATTACTTACCCTCTTGCCCTTTTGCACCCCAGTATCTCTACTTGCACATCTATCACTCCAGTATTAATGCTAAATTGTAATTATTTTCACCTCTAGGACCTATTTATTGCCTACCTCCCTACTCTTCTACATTTGCACACACTGTACATAGATTTTTCTATTTTTCTATTGTGTTATTGACTGTACGTTTGTTTATGTGTAACTCTGTGTTTGTTGTTGTTTTTCTTTTTATCTTGGCCAGGTCGCAGTTGTAAATGAGAACTTGTTCTCAACTGACCTACCTGGTTAAATAAAGGTTAAATAAAATAAAAAAGGTTAACACCTGTTGTAAGATACAGTATCTGTTTTCTTGTATGGGCTGCCTCTCAATCCACTGCATCCGCCTATGTCGGCCTTCCGCATCTGCGGTGGAAGTTGGCTGAGCTACAGCTGTATTTGTCAGACCATGAGCCATCCTGAAAATCGGTCTTCTCAGGAAAACGTCTGTACCGTCCGAATGGTTTGGCCTACAAAACTAATATGACCACTCTATGGAAAGATGATAATCTCACGAAGGAAATATGAGACTCTCGTCTGAAGGTAACCAATACAAATGAATAGAAGTAAGTTTTGTGCCAACAAAAATAAGGAGTTAAATATGTGAGCTTTCTTATATCTCCTAGATATATAGGACAGACACTTCAAAATCTTATTCCTTATGATACTTTTTTTTACTGTCTTTTTTGCCATTTATGAATCTGTTWTTCATTCAGTGGAGGCTGCTGAGGGGAGGACGGCTCATAATAATGGCTGGAACGGAGCACATGGAAACCATGTGTTTGATGTATTTGATACCATTCCACTGATTCTGCTCCAGCTATTACCACAAACCTGTCCTCCCCAATTAAGGTGCCACCAACCTCCTGTGTAATTCAATGTGGGTCTATGGGCTATAGTAGTAAAGGGCAAATTCAAGATTTTATCAAATCATTTTCTTTTTTGGGATACCTAAAGGGGTCCTAAAATTCTAAATCAAATAGCTAAATGATCGATGGCATGACCATCTTAAAACAATTCCATGTTAGCTTTGTAGAACCCTCCCCCCAACGGCTTAGACTTTTTATCAATAGTTTGTTTCTTTGTTGCTATTGTTACGTTTCGAACACACCGACAGCGTCATTGCGCAAAATAGTACACAGCATCATCTGGATATGTATGCAACAAAAAAATCAACATTCACCTTCTGCTGCCATTTCTGTCAAGCCGTCTACACATAGTTTGACGCATACGTTTGATAAATCCAACATATGCACCACACCGAACGCACTGCAACTGCCACTGCAGCGCAATGCTGCAAGGCAAACACAGCGTTTCATTGGAAATGAAGGTAATTCTGGTGTACCAAAAGGCAATGACGCTATCGGTGTGTTCGAAGCATTAGCCATTCAAAATGTACAGGCCTACAGTGTTCATGTTTAATTACTATAGTAATAATTATAAATGTATTCATTAATGTGTAATTGTGTATTCGTCATTCAGATGCAACTGATTGAATATAAGAAACACTGAGACATGTGTTTTCCTCTGATAAATGCTGAAAATGTATGTTTTGAAAAAGTCCTCCCAAGTCCCAACAATCAAACTTTGTCCCAACAATAAATAAATAAATTCAATGTTATATGTGTTTTCTATGGTAATACTCTTACGCATTAAGAGTGAATGTGTCTAAGAAGAACCACTAGATGTCTCTGCCTGTCCAATTTCTCTTAAAAGCTGTGACAAAATGTTCCCTGCTCACATGCAGTAATTCAGTAGCCGTTGCAGATCTTATTCAGGGCAGAAATAGAGATTTGTTCACTGAAGTATCTTGTTGTGTTTTTTTATGAAGCAACATGCTGACTGTTATTCTGACCCTAAGTACCTAACTTACAAAAGCAGTATTAGTGCTTTAAGTACTACATCTACATATCTATATCATGACATATTCCTTTTGATATGAAGGGCCGTGTATAAAATATGACTTGCTGATTTTTGACCTAATTTGATAGAGAGACTAGTTTGTATAAATGGCAATGATGAGATGAAGCGACAAGGCCCACTGTGACTATTGTTCCTGTGGCAGTCTCCTGTGGTTGTGTGGATGTGTACTGTAGATACTTTAATTGCTGTCAATCCCCTGTGTCGACCAAACAGATGGAATGTAACATGGAGTTGTGTGAGCTGTATGTTTAGCTAAACCTGACGTCGTTTCCGAGTCTCAGAGTGTTAAACGTGGAGGTGTGTTGGCTTTGAGATTTGAGATCAGACAGAGAAGGATTTGTAGTTACTTAGTTATCTCAGATGATGTAGTGGGGTGCGTAATTAGCGGCAGAGAAGTCAGGCGCAGGAGAGCAGAACTGGGTAATAACCRGAGATTTATTAAGCAAAAACCAACTGCATCCAGAACAACAAGATAAATGGGCACAAAAATAACCCGTCGGGCGCTCACGGGGAACGTGCACAAGCACTACAATAAACAATCCTACACAAAGACATGGGGGGAACAGAGGGTTAAATACACAACAAGTAAATGAGGGAATTGAAACCAGGTGTGAGGAAAAACAAGACAAAACTAATGGAAAATGAAAAGTGGATCGACGATGGCTAGAAGACCGGTGATGCCGACCGCCGAGCATCGCCCGAACAAGGAGAGGACCCGACTTCGGAGGAAGTCGTGACAGTACCCCCTCCCCCTTGACGCGCGGCTCCAGCMGCGCGCCGACGCCGGCCTCGGGGACGACCCGGAGGGCGAGGCGCAGGGCGATCCGGATGGAGACGGTGGAACTCCCGCAGCATTGAAGGGTCCAACACGTCCTCCACCGGAACCCAGCACCTCTCCTCCAGACCGTACCCCTCCCACTCCATGAGGTACTGAAGGCCCCTCGCCCGACGCCTCGAATCCAGTATAGAGTGGACGCAGTACGCCGGGGCCCCCTCGATGTCCAGAGGGGGCGGAGGAACCTCCCGCACCTCAGACTCCTGGAGCGGGCCAACCACCACTGGCCTGAGGAGAGACACATGGAACGAGGGGTTAATACGGTAATCGGGGGGAAGCTGTAACCTATAACAAACCTCGTTCACTCTTCTCAGGACTTTAAATGGCACCACAAACCGCGGGCCCAGCTTCCGGCAGGGCAGGCRGAGGGGCAGGTTTCGGGTCGAGAGCCAGACCCGGTCCCCCGGTGCGAACACCGGGGCCTCACTGGGCGGTGTCCCATGTCTCCTCCACTCGCCTGAACCAGTCGTCCACCGCAGGAGCCTCGGTCTGACTCTGATGCCAAGGCGCCAGAACCGGCTGGTACCCCAGTACGCACTGGAAGGGGGAGAGGTTAGTGGAGGAGTGGCTGAGCGAGTTCTGAGCCGTCTCGGCCCAGGGCACGAACACTGCCCACTCCCCCGGCCGATCCTGGCAATACGACCGCAGAAACCTACCCATATCCTGGTTCACTCTCTCCACCTGCCCATTACTCTCGGGATGAAACCCCGAGGTAAGGCTGATTGAGACCCCCATACGTTCCATGAACGCCTTCCAGACCCTCGAGGTGAAATGGGCACAAAAATATCCCGTTGTGCGCTCACGGGGAACGTGCACAAGCACTACAATAAACAATCCCACACAAAGACATGGGGGGAACAGAGGGTTAAATACACAACAAGTAAATGAGGGAATTGAAACCAGGTGTGAGGAAAAACAAGACAAAACAAATGGAAAATGAAAAGTGGATCGACAATGGCTAGTAGACCGGCGACACCAACCGCCGAGCGCCGCCCGAACAAGGAGAGGACCCGAATTCGGCGGAAGTCGTGACAGATGAGGCAGTAGGCACAACTCATATGAGTAATACCTGCCAAGCAAAAACTAGGCTTTATACAACATTTTCAACACTGAGCAGAAAGCTAGAATTATATATCGCTGTATTGGGAGAAGTGACTAAATATGCAGTGTTGAGCAAACATTATGTGATGACACCTTGCATGTTTTGATAAAGTAGCCACATTCCCTATACAATAAATGTATCATAATTACAGTTATAGGGATCTCTATCCAATCTACCCAGGGACATTTCAAGTACAAGTGGACTCTTATTAGTCTTGTGTTTGTGTGTGTGTGTGTGTGTGTGATTTCTAAGATATCTACAGTATTCATTTGGCAGATGAAATACCTATGTCCATGACTGCAAGATTTCCAGCTCTCATACACTCACATGTCTGGCACCGGGATGACTGGGGTCTATGGTCGATAATGTTCCTGAGGCATTACTTCAGTGCCGCTGGGTGTCTGTGGGTATTTATGGAAGCAGTGTTGACTATGTTACATTTGATACTGTTGACCTGTTATTACTGGCACAGACAAAAGGACAAAGGAAGTGACAGAATCTAATGGTGTTTATTTCAATTTTTGCACCCCTGCGAGTCATACAATTATTAATTTAATTCAACAACAAAAACTTGAATACATTCTGTCTGTCCTCCTCATTCCACCACAAGCACAGGTTTCATTGAATGAGTCATTTCTGTTTACTACGCCACCCCACATGGTAATAAGATAAAGAATAGTGGAATAATAATGGTGAAATGATGTTGATTGGATATGAAGTGTCAACTAGGATAATGTACGTAGGCTAGTATCTGATGCATTCTCTTTGCTATCTTTGTATCTAAGATAATCGTGTAGCTTAGAGTTGGTTAGAGTAATTATTCGGTTAAGTATAGTACTGCTATAGTACTGCTGGCGGTGATGATCTTGACATTGATACTCTGAAGCTTTGTCATCATGTCGTAAATCATGTCGTAAATCCCTACTGTATCGGTTACAAATCATCACCTGACAACATGTGCGTTTAGTAACAGAGAACACCTTATATGGAATTGATACTTGATGTATGACATCTTTCTATAATTACATAGAACACAGGTCTCTCATAGAGCAGTCTGTCATTTTAAATGCACTTTCTTTCTCCTTTCCCTCAGAGCCAAGGATGGGTTAGCCATCAATCAGTTATCGTTATACTTACCCTGTGTCATATGTGAGCTAAAGCCATGTAATAAGACCAGGCTTATTCATCAGTGTCATGTTGCAGCTGTCCTTGGTAGTCCTAAATGAACTCATGACATATGTGTACTTATTATAACTTATATAAACATACCAGAACGACAGTCTGATACAGACATCACTGAGGAAATGGAAGGGTAGGGGAGTATCAATTCTCATAGCAAAAAACATTATCCACAATAGTGGAATTTGCACTTTGCCTTCAAAATAAAAGCCCCTTATTGAAGGAGATGCAAACGGATACAAATAGTGGAATCATGCCATATTTGGACTAGATAATGCTAAACAAGGTTGGAGTGTTTTTATATAAATTCAACAAAAGACAATAATTAGTTAATTTAACAAAAAAAGTAATAATCAGTTAAAATGGATACATGTTAACTTCCGCGTACTTATATTTCACTGTTCAGCCTTACCTATGGATTGTGGATCAATGAAATGGAGTACCAGTCTACTCAGTGACACCCACAGAACTGTGAAGAGATTACACAAATATTAGCATTGTAGCTCATATTGCGGGACTCTGAAACCACTGTGAAATGAGCCACATTAAGCTTGCTAGTCAACCTACTAATTGTATTGGACATTCATATTGCACTGTACAGCCTTACCTATAGATTGTGGATCAATTAAATTGGGTACCAGTCTACTCATTGACACCCACAGAACACAACTGTGAAAGGTTTACACAAATGTTAGCGTCGTAGCTCTTATTGCTGACTGTGGGAAATCACTATATAGTGCAATATGAATGTCAATAAGCACAAATTAACTCATAATTTTTGGGGGTTTCATTTAGGCAAATTCCACTATTGTGGCTAATCCTTATTGTTGGTAGCTTACATAGGTGAAAGCTTGTGACTGTACATATCTGTAAAAGTATATTACTAACTAAAACTGGTACTTTTGCAATTATTTAAATTGTACCATTATGAATAGCAAATAAAAATGTATGAATTGATATAGACTGAAATCTATTGACACATAAGTGATAACGGGATCCCAAGTGGCGCAGCGGTCTAAGGCACTGCATCTCAGTGCTAGAGGCATCACTACAGACACAGGTTCGATTCCAGGCTGTATCACATCCGGCCGTGATAGGGAGTCCCGGCGTCGGCCCAGCGTCGTTCGGGTTAGGGTTTGGCCGGGGTAGACGGTCATTGTAAATAAGAATTTGTTCTTAACTGACTTGCCTAGTTAAATAAAGGTAAAAAATAAAAATAAAAAATGTAAACAAATTAACATATGTTAGATAGTTTATTACCAGATTCAAACAACATCTAAACTAGGCAAATATAATATAGCTGGACATACTGTATGCTGCCTCTGGCATAGTAAACAATCTGGTCCAGATTAGATATACTTCATATGCTGAATATTAACTTCAATATCTATGTAATGTAATCATTAAAATTGTATGAATAGGACATGATATAAAAACCTAAATTGTATATAATTAATGTAAATGATTAAGAGTTGTGCTTTATTCTATAAACTTTTCATAATGCCTTAAACGCTGACTAACTGAGTAATCAGTCTTCCCTAAAATGTGTTTTTCAATTGAGAGTTATGCTTTATAAACGTTTACAAATATCTTAAACATATAGACTGATTAAGTTATTAGTCCTACAAAATATTAATCAATAACTCAATATAAGTGATAAGTTTGGGTATTTAATAAGACAAACAAAATGTTTAACAAACAAACAAATGATAATACAACCACATATATCAAATAAAACTTAATTTATGCCTCAATCACATCATAGAAAATCATCTGAAAATAAATACTGTACATGTTTACAGAGAGCAGGGAGCAGAGGGCAGGGAGCAGAGGAAAGGAGCAGGGAGCAGAGGGCAGGGAGCAGAGGGCAGGGAGCAGAGCAGAGTGGCAGGGAGTAGGGAGCAGGGAGCAGAGAGCAGGGAGCAGAGGGCAGGGAGGAGCAGGGAGTAGAGGGCAGGGAACAGGGAGCAGAAGCCGATATGAGGATCTTATATCTCGTTCATTTCAACATGCCTTTTATTGACAATCTCTTCGTCAGGTCTCCTTTATAAACTAAATTCAGTTCATAATTAAATAATTGAAAGTTATTTTTAATTTGTGTAAAATACAATTTCAATATGGGAGCAAATCATTCAAATATATTATTTTATTTTAAAAGGTAGATTTCAATTTCAATGTACAGTCTCCTATATTGGTTCAGAAGACATCCCACCATCTTGAAAACAACTGTCATTCTTTCATGTTCGAGTGGATTGTTGTTTTATTTTACTTAAAAAATACAAATACCTCTGTCTGTCTCTCTGTCGATCTCCATGACTAGTATTTTAACGTGGAAAGGGAAACAATACATTATACACTACAGAGAATAAACTGTACCAATTCAATGCTCTGTACATTATTGCATCAGAAAGCCACAACATATTGCAGCATCGTTTCAAACTAGGGATATTACATAGATATAAATGAAAGGCCCATGGTAACCCTGCCAAACAACAGGGTGATGCAAACAGGTTAACATCAGTTTAATTTCAATTCAGTCAATTCAGTCAGCAAACTGAAATTAACTGAAGTTTAATTCCTGAATTCACAGTTTTGAAATGGAACAGACCTCATCCCTGGATACAAATGATGAACACTAATAGATTCGACCTTTTCTCTTAGAAAATAATGACTGATGATTACATAATATACTGCAGAAACAAAGTACTGTCAGGGTCTAATCCTGACTTGAGCTCTGCCCACTTAACTAACATGTTCTTGAAGAGACTTGAAGTCTCCTGTTGACATCAATGCATCTCAAGTTAAGATTCGGCCCTTATTAAGAAACCACGAGAATGGTTTCTCTCTCTGAAGTGGGGGCAATGAGAACACTATTACTAAATTATTTGTTACTATGGCTATCTACTGTAAGTTGCTGCATCAGAAGTAAAGTAAACCAATAATACAGTTTGATGATAAGAAGAGTTGTGGTGTAGAGATTCAGCTTATTGACTTACATAATACAGACAGAATAGAGACCAAAACTGCATTACTGTGTTACAGTCACTGACATCAAGCAACAACTGAAACATTTGACTGATTTCACATTACTGGGCCAGACCAAGCAGATCCAAGCCAAGCTGCACTGCTCTGGTCTTGTTATGCATCCACCGTAGTTGCTAGAACCGTGCTGGAAAGGACAATGTGAGAAGAAAATATTTAAGCCAGCTCAGTATGGTTCAGGTCGGCTCTATAGTGTGAATCAGGTATGACTGTCCTTCTGTCTGAGGGCTGTTATGATAAACACTGTCAAACACACGTAGCTAGAACTGTCCATTAATTTAATCAAATAGGAAGACTATGGGTATTCAAGTCATTCAGGAAGCGGTTTGATTCTCTTTATTATACCACAAGAATCCAATACTTAGACCCTCAGTGGTCTTAGCGGGCCCACTGAACCTCTGTGCTTCATGCCTCAGGGCAACGCACGCAGCCAGAGAAAGGTAAACAAGTTCAATCAAATAAATACACTGTTGTTTGTTGAAGCTTCGCAGTGCAGTAGTCATCTCAGTTCAGTGCATTGGGTGGGTATTGTATGTACTAGGACATCATCCAGTATGCAGTGCACTCAATGCTCCACAAGGTCAGAGGTCCCCTGGTTCTCTGCTCATGTCAGTTTCCCTCCATGTTGCCTCTGGTGCCCTCTCTATCGATACACTGGGTCGTGTTCATTAGGGTACACAGTAGCAAAATATTTTCGCAATGGGAGACAAAAACAAGCATTTCTTATTGGACGAGCTCAAATAGTACCTCACCGTTTTGCTCAGTTTCCTCCCCATTGCACTCAGGCTCTGTCCATKTTCTTCCATTCCCTGCCTACTGAACACGACCCCTGTGTCAAAACCCAGGAATCAATATGGGGTGAAGAGGATAGAGCCGGTGGTGGGCCGGACTGGCCCTGGAGCAGCCCGGAGGAAAGAGGGCATGCAGCCTGGCAGGCCGGCAGTCTGAAAGATGGAGGCGTTGGGCCGCGGATGCAGGGAAATGGAGGGGAGGGTGGTGGAGCAGAAGGGGTTGGAGAGAAACGTAGCAGGGGAGATAGGCTTCACCAGGTCCTTCTGAAGAGCCAGCTTGGCCTGGAGGAGAGGAGAGGACAATGGTTTAATGAGGGAGCAAATCTATTTATAAAGCAATTATTCTTATTGATTAGCTACAAAAAAAACAAGCTATTATTTTCCATGAGCACGAAGGCGTCTTTAAACCCACTGATGCATAAATATTCCTAAACAGTTTTAAGAAACTGCCAATAAATGTATTAACTATTAATCCCTGAAGTCTAAGCAACTGTTCCTGAGAGGCTATGATTAGGAACATAGATGATACATACGGCCAGGACTGTGGAGCTGCGTTGTTGTTTGTTGTAAGGGCTGTATTTGGGCTTCATCGGTTTCCCAGCTACTCTGTCCTTGTGCCTTCTGCTGGAGATGTGCTAAGAAAATATAACAACAAAAATCAGTGATGTTACTATGGCTGAATCCCATGGGCCCTGGTCAAATGCAGTACACTATGAAGGTTAAAGGGTGCCATTTGGGACACATTATGTTGAGCCAATATTAACAAGCTTGTAAGGTCCCTTCAAGCTGTAACAAGACAACAAGCATGGTATACAAATGCCTGTCATGAGAGACTACCTGTTTGAGCTGTATTTCTGAGTTGACGTGGACATCACAGATCTCACAATGGAACGTTTTGTTCTGTAGTCCGGAACCTTTTAGCACGTTGGTGGCCTGTACTTTGAGCTTCGAGCCTGGTCTGGGATAGGCCTTAATTGGACCTGCTCCGTTCCTTGCCTCAAGCATAGTTTTGTGCTTGGAACCTTCAGATGACAAAATAAATGGCAAAAACATAATTTCGTACATTGAGCACTGAAAATAACCATAGGTAAAACATAAAAAGAACAACATATAATTTGTTAGGATTAAAAGTAAACCAGCTTTTGTTTTCCCATCCAAAATTCATATTGGTCAGCTTGAGTTCCAACAGTTTTTTTTTCTGACCTGGGTATGACGTCTGACCTCGCTATAACTACATAACAACGTACATGTCAATGTTAGCTTACATAACAAACATCTGACATATTGTGCCCTTCTGCTTTCAAAGCAATTATGCATTTTTTTTTTTACAATAAGGTCAATATGGCGTCTATTGTGATGTTGTGGTCAAGTTGTATACTCGTTGTATAAATATCTTCTGGAAACATTTTGTTGTCTTTTTAACAACCAGAAAAAATATGTCCATATAACAACCAAAATATGACATATTTCCCATGACATCTTGATAAAAAAAAAACTCTTTACCTTGTAACAGAGTGTTGACCTTGTAAAACCAGTTTACAACCAAATTATTACAATGTGTAGTATACACTGTTTAGGGAGAGTGCTGTGTGAAAGGTATTTGTGGACATTATTGTGAGATGGGTGTTATGAGAGTTAAGGAGAGACTAAAACACAGAAACAAGCTGAAAGTCTCTGGGGGAGTAAACCTTAAAATACACACACACAGAACCACACACAACAGAACCAACAACCACACACCACAGCACACACACACACACACACACACACACACACATCACACACACACACACACACACACACCACACACACACACACACACACACACACACACACACACACACACACACACACACACAGAAGCCACAACAACACCCTCCTCAGAGGGAGTAACACTAACGTTAACACGGCAGTGATGAAACAGAAACAGATGCTGGAACACACCTGTGTTGTGGGCCTCCAGCTGCGACAGAGAGTTGACGGCCACTTTGCAAAGCGAACAGTACAGGAGCTTTTTGGCTTTTTCCTCCTCCGACTCTGGCGTGGGCTGAGTTGCTGTAGCAGCGGCAGTGGTGGGGGTCGTGAGCCCAGGCTTGGTGCTGATGCTGCCACTGCTCTTCATAACAGGCGCCTGTAGTTGTACTTGTGTAGCTGATGGGGGGCTGGCAGGCGTGGGATCACACATGACGGGATTACAGGGGCTGTGGACGGACATGGCCATTGATGCTGCCAGGGAGGAGGAGGTGGAGATGATGGGGACGAAAGCATTTGGAGAAGCAAAGGTTTTATCCGCCTCACTGGGAGGCACAGTGATTTGCTCTGAGATCAAGAAAGAGAAAGGGAAGGAGGGGGGGAGGTAGAGAGAGACACACAACATCTGACAGTTAGTCCGGGAGCGCTATGGAATATTACAACTTTTAGTGACACATTTGTTCATATTTTCATTTTGGTGCGTTGTGTAAGAGTCTGATCCCTGGAGGAGGGAGAGTTCCTCCTGTGTGTGTGTGTGTGTGTGTGTGTGTGTGTGTGCGTGTGCGTACATGAGTGTGCGTACTGTACGTGTGTGTGTGTCCATGTGTCCCTGTGTCTATGTTACAGAGCCTAGTCATCAATCTCTTGCCCCCCCCCTCTATTGTGACACTGAGACGCCCTTTACCTCCACCCACTCATAACTATGTTGTACCACAACACCATGGAGGACAGGGCCACAAGGCAAGGCTGCCTGAACCAACACCCACACCCCCACACGATCCCTCCACCCTTCCACCATGCCACCCTTCCACCCCTTCCCACACGCCACACCCACCCTCCAAACCCATGATCCCACGCCCTGCATTAGGAACCCTGCACGTAGTTTTCTATGAATGTCATTCTGCATTCCTCGTCTGAGAATAGTGTGCACTTTACAATGACTTTACTATGACATCTAAAAGCTACACGTTACTACACTGGTCTATATTTGGTCTAAACTATTGTTTGAAACTTCATTAAGCCTAGCTTCATTAAGTCTGATTTCCACTAAAAGTCCTCTATGTACTCTTTGAAGCCAGTTTGTAAACTTAACATCAAATATCCTAAGATAAGGTTATCAAATACACTTGGGTCGAAATGTCTATCTGCACCAACTGGGTCTACAGCGCAGGAGCTAACGAGGGGTTAGTTATATTAGCATCCCAAAGCAACAAATTAATTCAAAGATAAGAGATGGAAGGAAACACATCAAAGAGATATTGACATATATTGGTGCCTGTTTGAATCAGTGAAACTTTGAACTGAATCTAGACCAAAAAATATTAAAGGAACATCCCTGTTTTACCCTTCCCAGGATTTCACCCAGTCAGACTCAAACCTTTAATACAATTACTCGGAAGAGAAAAAAGGTCARAGATGATTTACAGAGCTCACAATTACATCAATAATCCAGCATACTGTGTTCGTTCGTTTCAAGACATTACATAAAAGAGAGCCTCTTGMGTAAACCGCTAAAGCTAGCAAATTTAACGATTTAGTTCAGGGGTAGGCAATAAGATTCAGCCGCGGGACGATTTTTGTCAGATCACATGGTCGGGGGCCGGAATATAATGTTGCTGTCTGATGAAAACATCTTGTGTCCAAACTGAAACCTTTCAGGAAATTAAAAAAATATACCATATTTTTCCATTAACAAACATATAATTATGAAACTTCAAAAGCTATTTTGAATACATTTTCTTGGTCCTAAAGTCATTCATTGTTCAGAGGGAGATACTGCTTTCAATAAATTTAATACAAAAATTAATAATAATTGTTTCATCAAACAGCGACAATAATTATAATAATTTGTGTACTAAGCCCAAAAATATATTGTGTTTGAAAATAACAATAATTTCATACCTTAATTACTGTACATTGAGACATCACATACAGTATGTCTATTTTTTTATTCTTGGGAATACTTGGGAATAGATTTCCAAAATATATACACTACCTGTCACGATTGTCGTCGGGAGAAAGAGAGGAGGACCAAGGTGCAGCGTGGTAAGTGTTCATCTTTTTAATAGAACGACTGAACACTGAACAAAAACAACAAAAAAAYGACAAACTAACAGTCCTGCAAGGTGAACATAGACTAACAGGAAACAATCACCCACAACACAAAAATGGAAAACAGGCTACCTAAGTATGATTCTCAATCAGAGAGAGTGGCCATCAGCCAGTGCGTATTGTGCCGGTCCAGCGTGTGTTTGGTCTCCGGTACGCCGTTTCGGCCCAGGGTATCCTGCGCCGGCTCTGTCGTGCTGTGTTCTACCGGGGCGCTGGGAGGGTGCAGTGCGTCCTATGCCTGCGCTCCGCCCGTGCCGAGCGAATGTGGGCATTGAGCCTAAGGGAAGAGTGCGAGTGGTATGCACCAGATCTCCAGTGCTCCCCCACAGCTCGGTTCAACCTGTGCCTGCCCTGGATGGTCCGAGCTAAAGTGGTCATCCAGCCTGGAGGAGTGGTGCCAAGGCTGCGCACCAGAGCTCCAGTGCTCCCCCACAGCCCGGTCCATCCGGTGCCTCCCTCACGCACCAGGCCTCCTGTAGGTCTCCCCAGCCTGGTGGGTCCTGTGGCAGCCCCACGCACCAGGCTGTCTCTCCGTCTTCCTCCTCCAGGTTTGCCCGTCTGTCCTGAGCTGCCAGAGCCTCCGTCTGTCCTGAGCTGCCAGAGCCGCCCGTCAGTCAGGAGCTGCGGAGCCGCCCGTCAGTCAGGAGCTGCGGAGCCGCCCGTCAGTCCGGAGCTGCGGAGCCGCCGTCAGTCAGGAGCTGCCGGAGCCGCCGTCAGTCAGGAGCTGCCGGAGCCGCCCGTCAGTCAGGAGCTGCCGGAGCCGCCCTTCACTCCGGCGCTGCCGGAGTCTCCCGCCTGTCCGGCGCTGCGCGGAGTCTCCGTCTATTCGGGCCCGCTGCAAGGGTCCCCAGTCCGAGGTCGGCGGCGAGGGTAGCCGCTCCAAAGGTGCCACTTAAGTGGGCCAAGACTAGGTGGAGCGGGGTCCACGATCCCGCAACCGAGCCAGCCGCGTTGGAAGGCCCCCCCGGACCCTCCCCTTTAGAGTCAGGTTTTGCGGCCAGAGTCCGCACCTTTGGGGGGGGGGGGGGGGGGTACTGTCACGCCTGGCTATAGAGAGGTTTTTTATTCTCTATTTGGTTAGGCCAGGGTGTGACTAGGGTGGGCAGTCTATGTTCTTTTTTCTATGTTGTTGTATTTCTGTGTTTTGGCCTGGTATATGGTTCTCAATCAGAGGCAGCTGTCGATCGTTA